>NC_045961.1:94350129-94547629 GCF_010909765.2 Amblyraja radiata
ATGGGATTTAAGAGGCAGAGATCAGACATGATTGAATCGCGGAATGGTCTCGATGGGCCAAAGGGTGTAATTCTACTCCTATAACTTGGGAACTTGTTCAAACTTCTGGTTACACTAGCAATAATCGACGTTAGACAACATCCCAGATTCCACGCTGTTTCTCTAAAATAAATTAAACTAAGGAACACGAGCAGTAATGGACAGGTTGCCTGTTAAACACATCCCATTGTGTGCAGTTTTGGTCTCCAAATTTGAGGAAGGACATTCTTGCTATTGAGGGAGTGCAGCGTCGGTTCGCGACGTTAATTCCCGGGATGGCGGGGCTGTCATATGTTGAAAGAATTGAGCGACTGGGCTTGTATACACTGGAATTAAGAAGGATGAGAGAGAATCTTATTGAAACATATAACATTTCAAGGGGAGAGTGCAGTGGAGAGATAAGTTTTTTTTGCCTTCCATCACAACGATGTGATGGATGTTTGTGTAAACTGTGTTGTGTCTCGGGTCTTTTTGTTTTGTAATGTATGGCTGCAGAAACGACATTTCGTTTTGGACCTCAAGGGGTCCAAATGATAATAAATTGAATTGTATTGTAATTGTATTGTATTGTATTGTATTAAGGGATTGGACACGCTAGAGGCAGGAAACATGTTCCCGTTGTTGGGGAGTCCAGAACCAGGGGCCACAGTTTAAGAATAAGGGGTAGGCCATTTAGAACGGAGATGAGGAAAATCTTTTTCACCCAGAGAGTTGTGAATCTGTGGCATTCACTGCTTCCGAAGGCAGTGGGGACCAATTCTCTGGATGCTTTCAAGAGAGAGTTAGACAGAGCTCTTAAAGATAGCGGAGTCAAGCGATAAGGGGAGAAGGCAGGAGCGAGGTACTGATTGAGGGTGATCAGCCATGATCACAGTGAATGACGGTGCTGGCTCAAAGGGCCGAATGTCCTACTCCTGCACCTATTGTCTATTGAAGTCCAAAGCCATGCTAACTTTTCAGTATGTTTCCAGCCTCCGACACGATCTCCTGCTAAGATCAGACCCTAGACTTCAGGCATATAACAGTGACGGTGAATGAAGAATGAAGTTAATGACAACTGTTGTACATTCCACAGTGGGAGTGGAAGGTGTGTCTTCTCTTACCCTGTTGCCTTCATACTTATGCCGACTGTTGTTGGCTTTTAACATCTTTTCCGCCAGCCTCTTCTGCATCTGCGGCCCCCGCCCGAAGAAGATGTAGTTGACAAACGCATACTCCAGCAGGGCCAAGAACACAAACACAAAGCAGCCCATCAGGTACAAGTCGATGGCCTTGACGTAGGGGATCTTTGGGAGGGTCTCCCTCAGATGAGTATTGATGGTTGTCATAGTCAGCACAGTGGTAATTCCTGAGGAGAATTACAAATAGGATTTAATAACCCATGTGTTAAAATAAACATACACAAATCATAAGATAGACACAAAAGGCTGGAGTTCATAGCAAAAGGATTTGAGTATAGGAGTAGGGAGGTTCTACTGCAGTTGTACAGGGTCTTGGTGAGACCACACCTGGAGTATTGCGTACAGTTTTGGTCTCCAAATCTGAGGAAAGACATTCTTGCCATAGAGGGAGTGCAGAGAAGGTTCACCAGACTGATTCCTGGGATGTCAGGACTTTCATATGAAGAAAGACTGGATAGACTCGGCTTGTACATGCTAGAATTTAGAAGATTGAGGGGGGATCTTATGGAAACTCACAAAATTCTTAAGGGGTTGGACAGACTAAATGCAGGAAGATTGTTCCCAATGTTGAGGAAGTCCAGAACAAGAGGTCACAGTTTAAGGATAAAGGGGAAATCCTTTAGGACCGAGATGAGAAAAACATTTTTCACACAGAGAGTGGTGAATCTCTGGAACTCTCTGCCACAGAAGGTAGTTGAGGACAGTTCATTGGCTATATTTAAGAGGGAGTTAGATGTGGCCCTTGTGGCTAATGGGATCAGGGGGTATGGAGAGAAGGCAGGTACAGGATACTAAGTTGGATGATCAGCCATGATCATATTGAATGGCGGTGCAGGCTCGAAGGGCCGAATGGCCTACTCCTGCACCTATTTTCTATGTTTCTATGTAACTCAGCGGGTCAGGCAGCAACACTGGAGCAAAGGAGTAGGTGACGCTTCGGGTCGCAACCCTTCTTCAGACTCGACCCAAAACGTCACCTATTCCTTTTCTCCGGAGATGCTGCCTGACCCACTGAGTCACTCCAGCTTTTTGTGTCCATCTTCGGACTGCTCCAGCATCTGCGGTTCCTTCCTGTACATAAAACATAGAACAATACAGCACTAAATACACAGAATGACTGCGCCGAACACGATACTAAGACTAACTCGCATCTGCCTGCACATGATCCATGCCCCTCCATTATCTCCAAATCCAAAAGCCTTTTAAATCCCACAATCGTATCTGCCTCGAACACCACAATGTTCCAGCTGCTGACCAAGCTCTGTGTAAAAAACTTGCCCACATATCGCCTTTAAACTCTGCCTCTCTCACCTTAAAGCTGTGCCTTCTAGTGTTTGATTTTTCCATCCTGAATGTCTATCCTATCTATGCTATGACGAGGCATTGCCAAAGGCATTAAGCATCATTGGGTCAGGATGCAGCAAGATTAGCAGAAGCTAGTTGAACAGAAAGATGAAGTATAGACTGGCATACCATCACACACAATCCTGCTCACTTCCTCCGCTCCACAGAGGCTGCCTGACGCATTGAGTTTCCTCCGGCACTGAAGATTCCTTCATTTGCGGGTCCTTGTGTCTCGGCATGACGTTAATTGACATTGGAAAATCATCTTTATTGATGTCACAGTACAGAACAAAATGCTGGTGGCATGCGCGGAGATGGAACACTCAGAATTTGAGCAAACCCACTTCAAAATCACTACCTCCTACTTCACACATGCTTATTTTTGACCTTAGTTCATTTGCGGGCGGAGCACCAAGGCAAATTCCTTGTATGTGAATACTTGGCCAATAAACTTATTCATTCATTCATTCATTCATTCTAGTTTGGGAAGGCAAAATGGTGGTGTGGCTCACTTGTAGCTCGCAATGTACGTGTCCTCCTCTTCTATAATTGAGACCGAGAAGACCAACAATTGAGACCCAGGGCGGCACGGTGGCGCAACGGTAGAGTTGCTGCCTCACAGCGCCAGTGACCCGGGTTAGTTCCTGCCTGCGGGTGCCATCTGTAAGGAGTTTGTACCTTCTCCCCGTGACCTGCGTGGGTTTTCTCCGGGATCTCCGGTTTCCTCACACACTCCAAAGACGTACAGGTTTGTAGGCTAATTGGAATGGTATAATTGTAAATTGTCCCTAGTGTGTGCAGGATAAGTGTGTGGGGGTCGCTGGTAGGCGCGAACTCTGTAGGCCGAAGAGCCTGCTGCTGTGCTGTGTCTCTATAAGAAACTAAAATAAACTAAACAAAAGGCTTGCATTTCCGGTGTGTGCTTGTGCCTTATCTCAGCAGTGTCATTATTAGCTCATTGATTTTAAATAGATAAACAGGTTCCCCAAAACACCAGGGAGGGGAAATGGGACATTAGTGCCTTCAAAGTGCGTACAATGTCTGTGGGAGCAGTAATCTTTACCCATATGTCAAAAAAAAACAATATGTGCTGTGCCTGACAAAATGTACAGCAGAATTGAGACTAAATGAGGAATTAGCCTTACAGAGGAGTGAGTGATAATTTTAATTGTAGACTCAAAATTATCAAAATTATTATGGCTTTTCATCAACTGATGTGAAGGCTCCATGAATAATAGAAATAATATTTATTTCCTATTCATATTCTAGAAACTGCTTATTATGTTGGTAATAAATTTCACTGCACTTCATCTTAAGCCGTTAAGCTCTGGAGAAATTACAGAGCCTGCATGGTTTATCACCATGCAATGAAGATATTTCAGTGTCTCAAAGCATTCCCTTTTGTAAGTTGTCTGATGTCCGAAAGAATGTGCATGATATCATTTTTTTGTATCGGTTCAAAGAGTAGCTCTTAAAGGCTCAGTTTCTTCTTTAATAGTTCTGATGGTCGCTGCTAACATCGAATCAAGGTTAGAACCTTTTGCCTTCATTGGGTCACCGGATGCCAACTGTTCAGGTCTAAGGCGTAGGAAGGAACTGCAGATGCTGGTTTATACCGAAGATGGACACTAAAAGCTGCAGTAACTCAGCGGGACAGGCAGCATCTCTGGAGAGAAGGAATGGGTGGTGTTTCGGGTCGAGACCCTTCTTCAGACTGAAGACTGAAGAAGGGTCTCGACCTAAAACGTCACCCATTCCTTCTCTCCAGAGATGCTGCCTGTCCCGCTGAGTTACTCCAGCCTTTTGTGTCTGTTCAGGGTTAACTGCTGGAAGAATTCAGCAGGGCCAGCAGCATCTGTGGGGGGAAGATGGACAGTCGGCATTTCGGGTAGGGACCCTCCCTCGGGACTTTCCCCACTGTTTGGGGATGTATGTATGTACTCCCAAGCTCAAGAGGGTGAGAGAGGGGGGGGGGGGGGAGAGAGAGGGAGAAAGGGAGGGGAAAGAGATAGGGGAGAGAGAGAGAGGGGGGGAGAGGGAGGAGAGAGAGGGGAGAGAGAGAGAGGAAAGAGAGATCAAGATCAATCCTGATGGGCTGAATGGCCTAATTTTGCTCCAATATATGATATTTTGATCTTTTTGGTCAGAAAGAAATATCTTAAGCTATTTAAGATATGGGCAAGGTGCTCATGATGATAGAATTGGCAGCATTGTAAATTTCAAAATTCTCTCAAGTGCGCAGTGACACAGTGGTAGAGTTGCTGCCTTACAGTGCCAGGGTCTCAGGTTCGATCCTGACTACGGGTGCTGTCTGTACAAAGTTTATATGTTCTCCCCATGACCTCGTGGGTTTTCTCCGAGTGCTTGTTTTTCCTCCCACATTCCAAAGACATACAGCTTTGCAGGTTAATTGGCTTCACTAAAATTGTAAATTGTCCCTCGTGTGTAGGATAGTGTTAGTGTACGGGGTGATTGTTGGTCGGCGCGGACTCGGTGGGCCGAAGAGCCTGTTTCCGCGCTGTATCTCTGAAGTCTAAAAGGCAGAAATTCGTGGTTTAGATCGGGTTTGTTTCTGATCGAAAAGCTGCAACCGAACATGTCCAGTCTCCTATTTCAAAACGAAAGGTCTGCATGTCGATAGGGTGCTGTTTCTCCTCTTTGAGTAGTTGGGTCTGACTAGGAGAGTGCCTGTGTTTCCTCAGCGGCTCGTGTATGCCCAGTGTGCTGAGAAGGTGCAGGTTTGTGCCCGGCAAGTGAGGTAGAAAACAAAACATCATACCACCCGAGGTGGCTGACTGCAGCCTCTTTATCAGCTGTTATTGAGTGATATTAGATGCTGGCTGGGCAGAAGATGATTCATTACTCAGGGTGAGCTGCAAAGACATAAACACCACATTGCACAGGGCTTGGAACTTTAGCGTGCAAGAGCACAGTTAGTTTGATTAAGAAGCAAACACAAATGGGGGATCTTGTTCTCCGTCAGGGCTCTGGTGAGACCACATCTGGAGTATTGTGTACTGTTTTGGTCTCCTAATTTGAGGAAGGACATCCTTGAGATTGAGGCAGTAGGTTCACGAGATTGATCCCTGGGATGGCGGGACTGTCATATGAGGAAAGATTGAAAAGACTAGGCTTGTATTCACTGGAGTTTAGAAGGATGAGGGGGCATCTTATAGAAACATATAACATTATAAAAGGACTGGACAAGCTATATGCAGGAAAAATGTTCCCAATGTTGAGTGAGTCCAGAACCAGGGGCCACAGTCTTAGAATAAAGGGGAGGTCATTTAAGACTGAGGAGAGAAAAAAAGTTTTCACCCAGAGAGTTGTGAATTTATGGAATTCCCTGCCACAGAGGGCAGTGGAGGCCAAATCACTGGATGGATTTAAGAGAGAGTTAGATAGAGCTCTAGGGGCTAGTGGAGTCAAGGTATATGGGGAGAAGGCAGGCACGGGTTATTGATAGGGAACGATCAGCCATGATCACAATGAATGGCGGTGCTGGCTCGAAGGGCCGAATGGCCTCCTCCTGCACCTATTTTCTATGTTTCTATGTCATCTCAAAATGGTAATGCTCATAGAAGGATAATAGTAAGATTCAACGAGAACTTACCAGTTTGAAGTTTGATCTTGATTTTATGAGGAGTTACGATGAGCGATTACGTGAAGAAGGGCCGTCCGTCTGCGTGCGCATCAATCTTCAAAGCAGCGGTGTTAAATCACAGATAAAAAAGAAGACCTGAGAATAGCAAGATTGTGAAAAACTAGAACTTCCATATGACCTTGATAATATGAGGGTGGGAGCGGTGGGCACGTAATCGCTCATCGTAACTCCTCATAAAATCAAGATCAAACTTCAAACTGGTAAGTTCTCGTTTAATCTTACTATTTTACTTCGGAGTCACGTGAGTGACTACGTGAAGATTTCAAAGCTCTGTGATTTCACGCCGGTTACGCATCCAGGCGTCACACACTGAATGGATTGACCATGGATGAGAGTATTATTAATGCATTCAGACATAACGTAGTTAGTAATTAGTAACTCGTTGGTAGTAAAACACTGATGCTTTAAAATAAAGAAAATAAATGTTTTATTAGCTTCCCCTCCGAACCTGTGGGAAAACTAGGTAACAGAACTTAAGATGGCACGAGCAAATACCCCTGGTCCGATAATGGGTTTGTTATAAAACCGCTGGAACGTTCTTTCATTCACCCATCCTGCAGCCGCTAGGATGTCATCAAGGGGCACGTCCATCGTTCTTGCTGCCGACGTAGATGCAGCCCTGGTGGAGTGAGATTTAAAGATATGAGTATTTATTCCCGCTACCACCATTACCTCCTTTAACCATTGGAGATAGTTTGTGTTGACACCTTTCGGTGTGGTTTCTTGTGGCTGATGAGGACCGATTGTTCTGAGCCTCTGAGGTTCTCCGTGACTCTCAGGTAGTGGTGTAAATGTGTTACCACACACAATCGTTGGTCCTCTGGATATGCCAGGAACTGGATCTTCATCCCTGGCATTCCTGGCCTGCTCTGTTTGATCAGGTCCTTAACAACAAATGTTATGTTATTCGTATTGCTGGTCATGTAGTCCAGTCGTAGTTTTTGTAGTGTCTGGACTCTTTATGCTGTTATTAGCGCCATCAGCATAACCACTTTCAATGTTAGTTTTGACAAAGATAAGGCCATTGGCTGTCCCCACTGACGAAGTAAGGTCAGTACCATGCTCACATCCCATGTGTCCGTGTACCTAGGCCTTGGGGGTATCGAATTGTAAATTCCCTTCATGAATTTTATTACAAAGGGGTGCGTTCCTATCGGCCCATGCCCTGCCTCCAGTGTCAGATAGGAGGACAGTGCACATCTGGCACTGTTGATTGCGCTATAACTTAATTTATAGTCATAGTACAGGGCTGATAGGAACTCCAAGACATCCGTTATCCGAACTGTGTTGTATGTTATATCGTTTGCATGGCAGAAAGCTTCCCACTTCTTAATATGAGTGGCGTACTGTTTTTTGGTACTGTCCCTCCATGCCTTTGTGATGACATCCACAGTTCGTTTGGATAGTCCAATGTCTTGAAATGGCCTCCTCAGAATCTGCAAAACCAACAATTAATCCGGTCAGAAAGTGGATGGCTGCTCCCTGAAACTGGGTTTACTAGGAGATCTCTCCTCTTAGG
This sequence comes from Amblyraja radiata, assembly GCF_010909765.2. Classification (NCBI taxonomy): domain Eukaryota; kingdom Metazoa; phylum Chordata; class Chondrichthyes; order Rajiformes; family Rajidae; genus Amblyraja; species Amblyraja radiata. The sequence continues at coordinate 94,357,877 of NC_045961.1, forward strand.
TACAACCATTAATGGCTGGACTATGATCCCCAATATTTTCGGGAACCAGGCTTGTGTAGGCCAATCTGGTACTACTAAAATGCCTGTGGCTTTGTCTTGCTTGATTTTAGCCAAGCATCGGTTTATGAGGCAGAATGGTGGGAAAGCATAAATATACATTCCTCCCCAGTTTAAAGAAAAAGCATCCACTGACTCTGCTCCTGGGTCCGGCTCCCAGGACACATATCTGGGTAATTGATGGTTTAATCTAGATGCAAACAGATCCAAATCTGGAGTGCCAAATCGTATTGTTATTTCATTGAATACCGTACGATTCAACATCCATTCTATATTATCATTAAACATTCGTGACCTTGCATCTGCCACCGTGTTATATCTTCCTGGTAGATATACTGCCATGACCCAAATATCCCTCTCGATGCACCAGTGCCAAATGAGGTTAGATAATCTGTCACAGGAAACAGATTTTACACCACCCATGTGATTGATATATGCTACCGCAGTAGTGTTATCAATCTGAATTTGAACATGCACATGTTACAGAGAGACTTGAGCCCATATTGTGCCCCCAACAATTCTAGGTAATTGATTCCATATAGTTGGAGTATAGTAGACTCTTGCTCATTCCATCTGCCTCCACAGCTCCTGACTGTGTTTGTGGCTCCCCATCCTAAACTGCTTGCGTCGGTTTGGAGAAACACTGATGGGCTCTCAAGTAAGATTTTTCTTGAGCTGAGTCTTATGTTTGCCATCCACCATTGTAGTTCAATAATGGCTTCAGCTGGTAACCACATTGATTTGCCAAACTGACCTGCATGCAATTTCAATGCTCGTTCCTTTGCCCGCTGTAAATGCTGGTAATGTAAAGGTCCGTAGCGTACTGCAGGAAAGGCAGCTATCAATTTGCCAATTACACTTGCTGTTTGTCTGATAGTTGGTTTGTGTTTTTCTATCAGATCATTGCAGGCTTTCCTCAAGTCTTGTTGTTTGCCTTTAGGCAAAGTCACCAACATGGTTACTGTTTTGATAGTAAATCCTAGGTAATCAATTACCTTGGTAGGAGTTAATTTTGATTTAACTGGATGGATTAGGAACCCAAGTTTTTCAAACAGGGTTTTGATTGCCTTGACTGTTGCTTCTGCCAATTCTTTGGTGACTCCAAAGATGAAAATGTCATCCAAATATGCCATGACTATGTGATTTTGAGATCTTAGCAGCCCCAGAATTGATTTCAGTAATTTGGTAAACAGTCTAGGGGCTGATGTCAACACATTTGGCAGAGCCTTGTATTGCCATCATTGACCCATCCAGGTAAACTTCAAATATCTCTTATACTCTTAGTGAATAGACACCGAATAGTATGCATCTTTGAGGTCAATGCATGCCATATAGCCATTTTTGGAAACCAACTGAGTTGCTGTTCCAAAATTGTCCATTTTAAAGTGTTTATATTGCACATATGTAATGAGTTCCGTAAGATCCAAAATAATTCGGACCCCTCCATCTTTTTTCTCTTTTGGAAATAAATTGGATATAAATTGGTGAGGTTCTGTGTATGACCTCTCAATAACATTATTGTCAGATAACGTTTCAATTTATTTTTGTATATTCATTGTCTCTTTTTGGGAAAAGACATATGTGCGAATATTAGAATGTGTTGGTGGTGGTGATGAATTCAAATTGAACTCAATTTTGAATCCTTCTATACTGTGCAGTATGAATGGATCCTTAGTAACCCAACACCATTCTTTTAAGAAGTATTTTAACCTTCCCCCCACCTGTAAGTGAGGTTCGTCTGGTATGTTCCCTGAGGAACTGTTGTTGCTGGCGGCGTGGCGCTGGTTTTCGCCCGCGAGGTTTGGGGAGCAGAGCTGGTGGTTGCTCTCTCCTCATCCTCGCTGTCGGCCTGCTGGGGCCTGCCCCTAAAAAAGACCTTGACTCAGGTGTGAATCTTCCTCCGGTGCCTGGCTCTCTAGGTGTAAAACGCCGAGAGCTGTAGGGGTGGAATCTCGTGGATGGACCCCTGGGTGTGGCCTGATCTCTTGTTATGAGGCGCACGGTTTTTGCCTGGCCATCCAGGTCCCGTACCTGTCTTGACAGGTCTTCCCCAAACAGGTAGTTTGCGGGCTGCAAACTTCGAATTTATTGCCTCTTTCCGAATGCAGTTTATTTCGAAGCGGGCCTTACATAGCAGTGCCATGGAATCCTGTTCCCGGTCAGTGAGGAGGCCTCCTTCCACACCTCCTGCAGACAAAGTAATTCCAGACCCCAGCAGGTTTAATACTTTTTGGAACTTCAGTTCCTGGTTCCTGATGATGGGACCTATTTGCCCCCAAATTATACGGTTCACCGCTTGAACCTTGAGGGAAGCACAGTTAGATGGTGGGGGGTACCTGTTCAGGGTTTCTTCCTCCAATCTCCCCTGGGAGTGTCCCCCCCCTGTGCTTCCAAGCTCTGAATCCGGGTAATCCCCGTATGTACTTCCCCCTTCCATGGGAAAGACATATTGCTGCCCAGAGTATGAGGCTGCTGGCACGATCTGTAGAAGGGACTCATGCTGATATTGCTCCTTTCTCCGGAGTTTATCATTGTGGAGCAGCTTCTCCACCAGCTGCTCCATGTGGGAGAGTCGTCCTCGGACGCTTCCCGATGAGGGAGGGTATCCCTCTTCCCCGGACTCATCCGAGTCTACGGGTCTGGCAGACATATGGGTGGCTTTACGTCCCGCCGGGACCACCACGATGCTTTCCTCCTGCACCAAGTCTGCTGCTGCCGGTTCTGATGCCGGCGGCAATGTCGGCGAAAATGACCGTCGCCCGCTACCGGGAATGCTGCGGTCTTCGGCAGCCGGTTTCCCCGCGGACCGTCTCTTCGACATTTTTTGGGGCTCTGAAAAACAAATAATTCCTTAGCCCGAACAGAAAGCGCAGGGTAAGTGGTTCAACTTTTCTTACCTGCCGCCTTTTTAAAAATCCCAACGGCTGGGAGGACGCAGTGCCTCTCCAGTCCGTTGCGCGCGTTGCTTTCAGACGTAATGACGCGCACGCAGACAGACGGCCTTTCTTCACGTAGTCACTCACGTGACTCCGAAGTAAAATCACTCAGTCACGGTGCCTTAATACATGGAAACATGCCCTTTGACCCAACTCATCCATGCTAATCAAGTTGCCTAACCGAGATAGTACCACGTGCCTTTCAACCCTTTCCTATCCATTTGAAGTGCTGGAGTAACTCAGCGAGACAGGCAGCATCTCTGGAGAACTTGGATAGGTGAAAGTTTGGGTTGAGACCCTTCTTCAGACGGCATTTTGTGTCATTTTGTAAATCAGCATCAGCAGTTCCTCGTGTCAACATTTCCTATCCATTTACTTGTCTTTGAAACGTTGCGATAATACTCTCCTCTACCACTTCCTCTGGCAGCGCGATCCATGTAAACATTGCCTTCTGTGTCGAAAAAGTTGCCCCTCAGCTCCCTTTAAAATCTTTTATTCTCACCTTAAACCGACTCATTTTAAAACCGCAAGATTATATCCCAACTCATGTACTCAACATCCTTACCGATGGAGGCAAGTGTGCCAAATGCCCACTTCACCACCCTACCCATCTGTGTTGCCGACTACTTGGAACTATGAACCTGCACTCTTGGTCTTCATGTTCCCCAACACTCCCCATGATCCCAGCATTTGGGGGCAGCACAGTGGTGCAGCGGTAGAATTACTGCCCCAACCAGGTTCGATCCTGACAACAGGTGCTGTCTGTACGGAGTCTGTACATTCTCCCGCTGACCGCGTGGGTTTTCTCCGGGTGCTCCGGTTTCCTCCCACACTCCAAAGACGTACAGGTTTGTAGGTTAATTGGCTTTGGTGAAATTGTAAATTGGCCCCGGCGTGTCGGACGGTGCTAGCGTACGGGGATCGCTGGTTAGCGTGGACTCAGTGGGCCGAAGGGTCTGTTTCCGCGCTATAACTGTGTATCTCTAAAGTCAATCATTTTTACCTTAAATCTACCCTAACACATTTTGTTCTCCCACACTCCGAGTAACTCACCCTCTAAGCTCCCCCCACTCCCAAATCTACTCCCCCACACCTCCCCAACCAATTCTACCATCCACCTACGCACAAGGGATCAGCTTACCAACCCACACATGCTTTCGGATGTGGAATGAAGCCAGCACTCCTGGGAGGAAACCCGAGTTGGTGGTCATTGGGGGAGCTCGTAAACTCCACACAGACAGCACCAGGGTCAGGACTGAACCCGTGTGCCTGGAGTGAAGGCAACAAACAGCTCCTCATGCAGCACACTTTCCTGGCGCATCGTACGATGTGTAACTACTTGAGGAATACATTTTTTCACACCGTGTGCGGACGTGGCGCTGAAGGACGAGAAGCCGAAGCAATAAAGTCGAAGCCAAATAACCGAATGGAAACGAAGTCGAAACGCCAGATAACCGAAAGCATACGAAGCCGAAACGCCAACCAACCGAAAGAGCGGGACGCCAACTAACCGAAAGGCTGCATCGCCTAAAAGCAAACTCACCAAATGGCCTCACTGGCTAAACACTACCTAACTGAAAAGCTGCTTTGCCTAAAAGCAAACTAACCGAATGGCGCTCTGCCAAAAAGTCGGTTAATGACCCCCATCCTCCCGTCTCCACCGGCCAGTGATGTGATGGACGCGGGGGTCTGGCACAATCGCTGACAAGTCCCGCCCCCCGGCAACGTCATGTCCGTTATTTGACTTTACGGCAGAGCGGCATTCGGTTAGTTGGCTTTTAGGCAACGCAGCTTTTCGGTTAGTTGGCTTTTACGCGTCCCGCCCTTTCGGTTCGTTGGCGTTTCGGTTTCGTATTTTTTTGTTTATTTGGCGTTTCGGCTTAATTTCCATTTGGTTATTTGGCTTCGACTTCTTTGCTTCGGCTTCTCGTCCTTCTACGCCACGTCCGGGTACCTTTTCACACAGAGAGTCGTGAGTCTGTGGAATTCTCTGCCTCAGTGGGCGGTGGTGGCCGGTTCTCTGGATACTTTCAAGAGAGAGCTAGATAGGACTCCTAAAGATAGCAGAGTCAGGGGATATGGGGAGAAGGCAGGAACGGGGTACTGATTGTGGATGATCAGCCATGATTACAATGAATGGCGGTGCTGGCTCGAAGGGCAAAATGGCCTACTCCTGCACCTATTGTCTATTGTCTATTGTCTATTGATGGGTTTGTGGTCCCATTGTGGAGTGACAATGATTCTCACGCCTTATGAACACACCTGAGCCACCAAATTCAGAAAAAAACCTCTTACCTACAACTGTGATCATCCTACTATTATTTTAGATGTCAGAAGAAAACATAGTGTGATAGACCCTGTCAGTTGTCTATTATTTTAATTCCATAATCATGCGTCAAGTGCCTTCAAATATATTTCATTTTGGCTACCGACAGTATTTATTAAAAAACATATATACTTTTTTTTCCCAGACAGCACTTACCCAGAGCCACTCGAGCAGCTGAAGCATCATAATTGATCCAAAATGACACCCAGGAAAGGATTGTAATCAGAATGGATGGCATGTACGTTTGAAGAATGAAATAGCCGATATTTCTCTTTAACTTGAAGCTCAGTGACAATCTTGGGTACGCACCTGGGAAAACAAATGAGGAAAGTGCCGTTTAATAAAGGAAATACGTGTGCAGAATGCACATTTCGCTTGCGGTTCAGTCTCACTCTCAAGGCACCTTGTTGAAGTGGTCTCAAGGGTGACTCAAGTAGTCTCAAGGGTGCACTGCTCCAGGGAAGATGTCACAAGGTCATACGTGATAGGCGCAAGATTAGGCCAGTCGGTGCTGGCTTGAAGGGCCAAATGGCCTACTCCTGCACCTATTGTCTATTGTCTATTGGCCCATCAAGCCCACTCCGCCATCAATCATGGCTGATCTATCTCTCCCTCCTAACCCCATTCTCCTGCCTTCTCCCCATAGCCCTTGACACCCGTACTAATCAAGAATCTATCGATACGTGCTTTAAAAATATCCATTGACTTGGCCTCCACAGCCTTCTGTGTCAAAGAATTCCACAGATTCACCACCCAAAATAAATTCCTTCTCATCTCTCCTTGTTCAGGGTACATCCTTTAATTCTGAAGCTATGACCTCCAGTCCTAGACTCTCCCACACTAGGACCAGAGGTCGTCTATCTTGGGAAATGTGTGAGCAACTCCCAAGATAGGTCAGTCATGATTGAATGGTGGAGTAGATTAGATGGGCCGAAAGGCCTAATTCTGCTCCTCGAACATATCTAAATCATAGTCCATTTTATTTACATATCATGCTTTAGTTTATTTTTAGATCCAGGCACAATTACTTGTTAGGGATTTGCAACGATAACTAATTGTGATTATAACATTGACTCTTTTTTGTATTTATTCTAAACAATGCATCTTGAACATTACCAGGCAGTGGGAAAAGTAACATCCATGATCTGTCCACAGATTTTATATAGTGGACGTCAGCAAGACCAAAATAACAGCGAGGCCAAGCGCAGACTTGCCCATCGTTTCGCTGAACACCTTCGCTCAGACCGACTAGGCCTACGCGATCTCCTAGTTGCTAAACGCTTTAATTCCTTCCACTCCATGGTGACCTTTCAGTCCTCGACCTTCCCCACTGTTAGAGTGAGGCCAAATACTAATTGGAGGAACAGCACCTCGTATTTCGCTTGGGCAGTGCACAACCCAGCGGAATAAACATTAATTTCTCTAATTTGAAGTAACCCTCGCGTTTCATCTCCTTCCGTCCTTCCCCCACCCTAGTTCTCCAACTAGTTTCACTGTCCACCTGATTGATATTACTGTTTGTATGCCTCGTTGTCACATCCCCAACAATGATCCATTCTGCATTTCCTTGAGCATTGTCTGCTTTGATCTGTCATTTTCACATGTTACCCCTTCCATATCTCTAATTTCCCTCTGCTCCCACTCTCAGTCTGAAGAAGGGTCACGGCCCGAAACGTCACCCATTCCTTCTCTCCAGAGATGCTGCCTTACCCGACGAGTTTAGTTTAGTTTAGCTTAAAGATACAGAGCGGAAAACAGGCCCTACAGCCCACCGGGTCCACGCCGACCAACGATCCCCACACATTAACACTATCCTACACCCACATTTACCAAGCCAATTAACCTACAAACCTGTACGTCCTTGGAGTGTGGGATTAAACCGAAGATCTCAGAGAAAACCCACGCAGGTCACGGGGAGAACATACAAACTCCGTACAGACACCACGTGTAATCGGGATAGAACCCGGGTCTCCGGCATGCATTCGCTGTAAGGCAGCAACTCTACCTAGCATTTTGTGTCTATGTCAGACTTTGAACCAATGCTTTAGTGCTGACAATACCTACTTACACCACTTAGCAATTCTACGTGTGATGGAGCCTGGGGAGGCACAGATGAAGCCATCAAATCATTAGAAAACATTTTCTAATCTCAGGTACAAATTTAACACAACTAATTAAGGACTTAAGCGCCAACCTGCATGCAATGCTTTTGATGGCACAAATCATCGCAAATGGGTTTAATTGAAAGAACAGCTTACGCAGATATTCCACTGAATACTGAGATTATGTTGTGATCTATTTACGGTATTTAAGACAATTAAAGGATTTTATGGGATAGATGCCATTTCTCAGGTGGGGAAATCGAGAATAAGAAAGTTTTAACATAACATTGGCGGCGCAGCGGTGGAGTAACTCTCTTACAGCGGCAGAGACCAGGGTTCGATCCCGACCATGGGTGCTTGTCTGTACGGAGTTTGTACGTTCTCCCTGTGACCCCTGGTTTCATCCCATACTTCAAAGAAGTACGTACAGGTTTGTTGGTTAATTGGCTTGGTATAACATGTAAATTGTCCCCAGTGTGTATTGGACCGTGTTAGCGAATGGGGAACGCTGCACGGACACGGTGGGCCGAAAGGCCTGGTTCCACGCTGTATCTCCAAACTAAAACTAAACTAACTGAGATATTCCTGTTGTAATGTGAGATCTTCCTTACGTAAAGGGTAATGGGAATCTCCAATCTTTGCAAAGAGCTTGGCGGTCGATTGGCAACCACACAACTGATATTGGTGGGGCTGATGTTGTCCCCGTGGTGAGCCCTTTCAACTGACTTATATAACCATATAAACCATATAACAATCACAGCACGGAAACAGGCCATCTCGGCCTTTCTAGTCCGTGCCGAACACTTACTCTCACCTAGTCCCATATACCTGCACGCAGACCATAACCCTCCATTCCTTTCCCATCCATATACCTATCCAATTTATTTTTAAATGATAAAAACGAACCTACCTTCACCACTTCCACTGGAAGCTCATTCCACACAGCTACCACTCTCTGAGTGAAGAAGTTCCCCCTCATGTTGCCCCTAAACCTTTGTCCCTTAATTCTCTAATCATGTCCCCTTGTTTGAATCTTCCCTACTCTCAATGGAAAAAGCTTATCCACGTCAACTCTGTCTATCCCTCTCATCATTTTAAAGATCTCTATCAAGTCCCCCCTTAACCTTCTGCGCTCCAAAGAATAAAGACCTATCTTGTTCAACCTTTCTCTGTAACTTAAGTGCTAAAACCCAGGCAGCATTCTAGTAAATCTCCTCTGTACCCTCTCTATTTCAGCCAGGCGAACGACAACAAACAGAGACAGCGGCAGAAATGATGCAACCTCAGTCGCCGCGGCTTGGCGCCAACCCGGAGCATGCGCCCTTTTTAGGGCGGGCACCTACGGATGTCGAACCGGATGGCATCACCCTGCTGCAGACTTCTGCTGCCTCAAACACAAGAAGAAGAAGAAGGAGAACTGATATTGGTTGATGCTGGATTGTCATGGATATTAAAAAAATCCATCAGGGTTAAAAATTAGATCAACCATGATCTGGTTGAACAGTGAGGAATTCCAATCTCTGTCATGTTAGGCCATCCATTCATGTTGGCTAATGCCCTGCAAAAGCATTTTCTGTCTATAAAAATCATCTGTGTTCTTTTCTCTACATCATCCATGTCAATTTCTTCACTATTTATCCTTCGGATACTGACGTGATGCTTGACTCCACCATCTGACTTTAAACATCATTGCCGCACAGTAGGGTATGCTCTTCCCAAACCTCTCAATCTACCTAATTCTCTCCCTAGGTTCAGAAGAATTCCCAGTCTAGTTTAGGTTAGTTTAGAATAAAACAGCATGGTAACAGGTCCTTTGGCCCACCAAGTCCACTCCGACCAACGATCCCCATACATTAAGATTATCCTATACACTACCCAAGCCAATTAACCTACAAACCTGAGAGAGACGCAAAATGCTGGAGTAACTCAGTGGGACAGGCAGCTTCTCCGGAGAGAAGGAATGGGTGACATTTCGGGTCGAGACCCTTCTTCAGAGTACGAACCTGTACGTCTTTGGATAAAACCAACGCAGGTCAGGGGAGAATGTACAAACTCCATACAGACAGCACCCATAGTCGGGATCGAACCCGGGTCTCTGGCGCTGCATTCGTTGTAAGGCCGCAACTCTACCGCTGCGCCACCGTGACTAACCTCTGCTTTTCCAAAGGCTCTCAGTCCAGCTAATTCTCTTCCAGAAGACTTCCCAGTCTAACTGAATTCTTCAGTCATTTTTGGATGATCAGCCATGATCATATTGAATGGTGGTGCAGGCTCGAAGGGCCGAATGGTCTACTCCTGCACCTATTTTCTATGTTTCTATGTTTCCAACACTTGAGGTTCTCGAAATCATTCTGCGTATTCCTTCTCCACTATTGAGTGTAAGGGCTAGTTAGACGCTGCATTCCGTCAAGAAATCTTGGAGCACATTGGAACTGTACAGAAGCCCAGACAAAAGCTCACAAACCAGAGAAACAGCCACAACCTTCTGCTCCATTTGTGAAAAGATCTGTAGTTCCTACTTTGGCCTTGGTAGCCTCCTCAGAATCATCCTCAATCCCAAAGAACAGCCGAAGAAGCCAAAGAAGGAGAGGGTGCTGGAGAGGAGAAATAATTGCTGTTGTATATTCCTAATTAACAACCAAATGTTGGGAAATTACTGAAGTGTCCAATTTTCCCGAGCTGCCTTCTGAAATTGGGAAGAGGATTATGAGGACTGAGAGATTCGGGAAGAAAATACCCCACTGCAGAGACTTTAGAGATACAGTGCAGAAACAGGCCCTTCAGCCCACTGAGTCCATGCCGACCAGCGATCCCCATGTACTAACACTACCCTACACACTTGGGACAATTTTACAATTTACCAAAGCCAATTAACGCACAAGCCTGTACCTCTTTGGAATGTGGGAGGAAACCTGAGCACACGGAGAAAACCCACGCGGTCACAGGGATAATGTACAAACTCAGATAGCGCCTGTTGTCAGGATCGGACCCGGGTCTCTGGTGCTGTAACGATGCGATATGATAAGAACTTTATTTATCCCAGGAGGAAAATTGATCTGCCAGTACTCCTCATTCAGTCGTAAGGCAGCATCTCCACTGCCGCACCTCTGTGCCGCCCAAGAGCAACGATGTCTATGGTGGAAACATGCATCGCATTTGTGTCAGAAGCACAGAGGGGAAAGAAGGGGGTGACGCAGAGGAAAGAACACAGAGGATTTGTAAAGAAGGACATTAGGCCACACGAATAATGCGCAGTGTGACGTAGCTGTGTGCCAACTCATTCAGCTTCATTAAATATAACATATTAGTGGACGTTAATCACGATTTTAATGATTTGCCTGGGAATAGGGACAACCAAACTCAGAATTTGAGGTGCAATGCTCCGCCTTTAATTATTGCCATATCTGTTGCAGACATGGCAAATCTCATGTGCCCCCAGATCCCTGCACAGATAACTTCCTATAATTCTTAATCAATCAGGCATGATGGCATAGCGGTAGAGCTGCTGCCTTACAGCGCCTAGAGTGCCAGCGAGGGGTGGGAGATTGCAACCTTCACGTGGTCCACGCTGTTTCGACTAATGCAATCAACCCGACGTGCACAAACAAATAGATCAAATAGAACAAGTGGACCTACAACTTTAGGCTGTGCACGCCATACGCAAGAAGAAGAAGTACCAGCAACCTGGGTTCGGTCCCGCCTATGGAGTTTGTACGTTCTCCCGGTGACCACGTGGGTTTCTCCAAGATCATCGGTTTCCTCCCACACTACAAAGATGAACAGGCTGTTAGGTGAATTGGTTTGGTGTATATGTAAATTGTCCCTAGTGTGTGTAGAATAGTTTTGATGTGCGGGATTGTTGGTCGGCACGGACTCGCACAGCGATCCCCGTTACACTAGGGACAATTTACTGTTTTTACCGAAGCCAATTAACCTACAAAACCTGTACGTCCTTGGCGTGTGGAAGGAATCCGGAGCACTCGGGGAAAACCCACGCGATCATGGGGAGAACGTACAAACTCCGTACAGACAGCACCCATGGTCAAGTTCGAGCCCGGGTTTCTGGATCTACAAGGCAACATCTTTACCTACTGCAGCGCCACAGTGCCACCCACAAATATATATATTTTTTGTGAGCAAAAATATCCACTTTTGTCAAATAATGACGTTGGGGAAAACAGAAAGGCTGGCAGAACCAAAAATGCTAACCTTAGAGTTCAAACCCTTGATTAAGAAGACAAGAGAGAGATGTGGTGGTAAGATGGTCAATATAGTGACCTATAAAGATGCAGATTCTCAGGGTTTAATCCACTCAAGCTGCAGTTGGAGTGCATTGGCCTTAGAATATCCATGATATTCTTTGTAGTTAGTCCATTTATTTTCAAATTGGTTCAAGACTGTGTTAAAAGACTTGACGATGGAAGCTAATGCATTCAGTGAGCTAAAAATAGTTCATGGAGGCAAGTAAACCCTCAGGAGCACTGCTGTGTTGGCTACTTGGATTGCGACCTACAAAGTGAATGGCGAAAGGCTTTTAATATATGTTTTTGAAATGTTTTGTTTTCCCCCTGCGCTGTTTGTTCAACAGACACCCAGACATCACACTGCAGATTGGGGAAGGAAAGCAATCAATGATTATTCTTTAAATGCAAGCCAACAACTGCAAGTCAGGCATTCCAACCTTATGCCGCAATTTCTATGGGTGGGAGCAGGTTGCTATGGCTCCTCGGGTTGCTATGGTGAGAAGTTGCATCCGAAAGGCAGTGAACAAACTGATCGTGAAACATTAAACTGAGGGGTTTTTTAACCACAGCAGCGCTGCTGTCAATGGCAGCCCTGACATTAAATATAGATCTGTGAGATTAATAACCCGCGTCTTGCAGTCCTTTTGAAGAGTTTTGCATGGCAGCTTCCAAGCCAACAATGTTACTCACAGTGCGGGAAGGAACTGCAGATGCTGCTGGCTTAAACCGAAGATAGACACAAAAAGCTGGAGTAACTCAGCGGGACAGGCAGCATCTCTGGGGAAAAGGAACAGGTGACGTTTCGAGTCGAGGCCCTTCTTCAGACTGAGCGTCAGTGGGGAAGGGAAACGAGACATATAGACAATACATAGGAATCACAAAGGGGAAGCAGCGAGAGAGGGTGTTGCAGAACTCTCAGCGGAGAGAGGAGGGGAACTTCTTCACAATAGGCAAACCTTCAGGAGATAGAAACATAAAAACATAAAAAATAGGTGCAGGAGTAGGCCATTCGGCCCTTCGAGCCATTCAACATGATCATCCAAAATTAGAAATCCGTCCTGCTTTTTCCCCCACATCCCATGATCCCGTTAGCCCTAAAAACTAAATCTAACTCTCTCTTGAAAACATCGTGAATTTGGCCTCCACTGCCTTCTGTGGCAGAGAATTCCACAGATTCACAACTCTCTGGTTTTTCCTCATCTCAGTCCTAAATGGCCTACCCCTTATTCTTAACCTGTGACCCCTGGTGCGGGACTCCCCCAACATGGGGAACATTTTTCCTGCATCTGCTCCCTATTAACTCTATTAGCTCTGCTCCCTATTAACAAGATAGTAAAGTTACCTATTTGCAAGTGCAATTATTTAGCTTCTTGCTGCAATGACAAATAAGTAGCAAGAATCCCAAATTACTGCCAACGGTGTTTTTCCGTAGACAAAAAAGGGGCCACTCCGTGCAATGAATAAACGTACATGCCACCTGGCTGGTAAACAAAATAACAAAAAATAAATAAAAATAACTTTTTAGAGTGGTGGTATGCCAAGCCAGCATGTACTGTCATGAAACAAAACCATTGATGACAACCAAGGCTGAAAATGACCCAACTCTTCCTGAATAGACATCATACGACAGGCAAATCCAATTATGTTGCTGTGTTATGGGAAATGCCTTGCGACTTACAAAGATGTAAATGCTCAGGTCCCTCTACATCTGCACATCCTTTAGATATGTGCCTGGTCCATGTTATTCCTCCTCATGCCTGCTTCGTAAATCCTGTGGTCTGGAGCCACACTAGTCTTTTCAGCCATTACATTTTTTCTTTTCCTGCCTCTGCTTCAGCTCCAAGGATCGATGTGTGGAATTCTCTGCCTCAGAGGTTGGTGGAGGCTCGTTCTCTGGATGCTTTCAAGAGAGAGTTAGATAGGGCTCTTAGGGGTAGCGGAGTTAAGGGATATGGAGAGAAGGCAGGAACGAGGTACTGATTGGGGATGATCAGCCATGATTACATTGAATGGCGGTGCTGGTTCAAAGGGCCAAGTAGCCTACTCCTGCACCTATTGTCTATTGTCCAATTTCCTGTACTCTCCATTGATGCGATAACTACTTTGTAACTGGCTTTGAACATGGGGACAGTGGTTTGTCCAGAAAAAAAGAATGGAATCTTCCCATAAAGTCTGCCATGCCTTGTCTGCCTCCTCTCATCTCCAACGCAGACATAACTATGAGTAAAATCCATTGAAGATGACATTTTATATTTGAGATTGCATTTATAATTGTATACAGGGCCACCACTGATTTTACAGCACCCTAGGTTCCAGAGCCTCTTTGAATTAACTCCCCCTCCCATTCCCACACTGACTTTTCTGTCCTGGGCCTCCTCCATTGTCAGAGTGAGGCCCAGTGCAAATTGGAGGAACAGCACCTCATATTTCGCTTGGTCAGCTCACACCCCAGCAGTATGAACGTTGACTCCTCTAACTTGAAGTAGCACTTGCGTTCCCTCTCTCCATCCCCTCCCCCTTCCCAGTTCTCCAACCAGTCTTACTGTCTCCGGCTACATTTTATCTCTGTTTGCTTTGTTGTTCCCTTCTCCCAACTAACAATGATCTATTCTACATTTTCCTTGATCTCCATTTCCTTTGTCCTGTTTTCAGACCTTACGCTTCCTTATCTATACATTTCCCTATCTATGTACCTCCCACTCCCCTCACATCACTCTGAAGAAGGGTCTCGACCCAAAAGTCATCCATTCCTTCTCTAGAGAAACTGCCATTCCCGCTGAGTTACTCCAGCATTTTGTGTCGATCTTCGATTTAAACCAGCATCTGCAGTTCCTTCCTGCACCCTATTTGGATTATCCATTTTGCCTGACCAACAAAGGCCAAGACCTTCGATAGGAGTCCAACGGTACCAAAATGGTCTGCCTAAGCCGCCGCGGAGCCAAACTATTGGTCTGTGGAAGTTGGCCTCGGAAGTCAGTTATGATAACAAATCTGCCAGCTCTGGCCGCAAGGGCAACATTTAACCCGCTGTTTGGCGTTGGGGTCCCAATGAGGTCTTAAAAATTAAAAAAACCCAAAGTCGAGATCGACCGCCTCACCCTGCCTAGGCGCCACATTTTCATTGGGATTCCAAGTGCACTCTTGTAATTTTGTCTGGATTAAAGGAGTAGCTAGACCACCAGTTACGGGAAAACCAGTGTTGTGCCCTTATTTGGATATTTCCCTTTGAAGAAAGCACCGCAGATATTAAGCAGGGTACAGAGATCCTCATGTTTTATTCTAGTATAGTTTCCATTTTACCTCAGTAGAATTGACTAATTCTCCTGACGTATTGATTTAGTCAAAGAATTACTCGTTGAACTACAGTTGAAACTCGGAATATTCTGCGATAATTATTGAAAAACAACAGACAATAGACAATAGACAATAGGTGCAGGAGTAGGCCATTCGAGCCCGCACCGCCATTCAATGTGATCATGGCTGATCATCCCCAATCAGTACCCCATTCCTGCCTTCTCCCCATATCCCCTGTCTCCGCTATTTTTAAGAGTCCTATCTAGCTCTCTCTTGAAAGCATCCAGAGAACCTGCCGCCACTGCCATCTGAGGCAAAGAATTCCACAACTCTCTGTGAGAAAAAGTGTTTCCTCGTCTCCATTCTAAATGGCTTCCTCCTTATTCTTAAATTGTGGGCCCTGGTTCTGGACTCCCCCACCATCGGGAACATGTTTCCTGCCTCTAGCGTGTCCAAGCCCTTAACAATCTTATATGTTTCAATGAGATGCCATCTCATCCTACAAAACTCCAGAGTGTACAAGCCCAGCTGCTCCATCCTCTCAGCATATGACAGTCCCGCCATCCCGGGAATTAATCTTGTAAACCTACGCTGCACTCCGTCAATAGCAAGAATGTCCTTCCTCAAATTAGGGGACCAAACCTGCACACAACACTCCAGGTGTGGTCTCACTAGGGCTCTGTACAACTGCAGAAGGACCTCTTTGCTGCTATATTCGATTCCTCTTGTTATAAAGGCCAACATGCCATTCGCTTTCTTCACTGCCTGCTGTACCTGGATGCTTACTTTCATAGACTGATGCACAAGGACCCCCAGATCCCGTTGTACTTCCCCTTTTCCCAACTTGATACCATTAAAACAACTCAATGGGTTTGTTAATACATTCAGAATCCATAATACCAAGTTCCAGCACGACAGGTAAATAAAGCACACCAACTGATGCACTTCCTCAGAAGGCTTAGGAAGTTCAGCATGTCCCCAACAACTCTCACCAACTTCTACAGATGCACCGTCAAAAGCATTTTATCAGGATGCATCACAGCTTGGTTTGGCAACAGCTGTCTCCAAGACCGCCAAGAAATTGCAGCGAATCGTGGACGCAGCCCAGACAATCACGCAAAACAACCTCCCTTTCATTGACCCCATTTATACCACACGCTGCCTCAGCAAAGACAGCAGCATAATCAAGGATGAGTCACACCCTGACCATTCCCTCTTCTCCCCTCTCCTATCAGGCAAAGGGTACAGAAGCGTGAACACAGATTCAGGGACGGTTTCTTCCCAGCTGTTATCAGGCAACTGAATCATCTTACTGCAACCAGACAACAGCCCTGAACTACCAGCTACCTCATTGGAGACCCTTTTTGGACTTTCTTTGATGGGACTTTACTGGCTTTACCTTGCACTAAACGTTATTCCCTTCTCAGATGTTCACAAGTTCAGTTATTTAGTTATGAATGAATGACATCAATAGATGATTACAATCGAGCCATGCACTGTGAGTGGCTCGATAGTAATCATGTATTGTCCTCCGCAGACTGGTTAGCAGACAACAAAAGCTTTTCACTGTACCTCGGTACATGTGACAATGAACTAAAGTAAGAGAAAAGGCAAAGTGATTGAAAAAATGTTTGGGTAGCTCCAAGATAGCAAGAAAGCAGTCTGTCGACTTAAAAAATTGAACACAAGAAAACCAAAAGCATGAGATTGTGATATCCGGGTGGCAAGTGGGTTATATTACGATAAAGGTTCAAGCGCACTGAGAAAATCCCCTCAGCAAATCCATCCAACCTAACATCACTGATAAACTGGATGCCTTTCCTTACGTAACGATCACGCCATCTTTCCAAATGAACATATTCATAATTTTTTACAAAGTACCAAAACTAGAAAAGCTATTCAGGAAATAAAAGAAGCACAATTATATTGTAGAAGTACAATTATATCTATCTGAAGCATTAATCACATTCTAATTGTTAATTTACAACTTGTTCGCATTTGGTTATAAGCTTTAAAAGTAGAAAACTTGCCCATAAGCTTTGGCAGGAGTTTATCACGACTACAAGCTGTGGAAAACCACAGTCCTGCACAACAGCTGAATAAAGTCAGACACAGACAAAGCTATTGATGAATAAATGACAGAGTAACAACAAGATGGCAATTGATTGGGGATGATCAGCCATGATCACGATGAATGGCGGTGCTGACTCGAAGGGCCGAATGGCCTCCTCCTGCACCTATATTCTGTTTCTATGTTTCTAAGCAGTCTGTAAAAAGAGTCTGTAAAAAGAAACCACAGGAAAACCAAAAGCTCGAGGTGGAAATATCCTGAGTATGAGTTTTGGAAAAGCAAGTCCTGTCTATGACCTATGGAAGGAGCAAGTCGTGGCTATAAGGTCAAAAGGAATAGGAGTAGAATTAGGCCATTCGGCCCATCAAGTCTACTCTGCCATTTAATCATGGCTGATCTATCTCTCCCTCCTAACCCCATTCTCCTGCTTTCTCCCTATAACCTCTGACACCCGTGCTAATTAAGAATCGATCTATCTCTGCCTTAAGTATACCCACTGAACGCCTCCACAGCCTTCTGTGGCAAAGAATTGCACAGATTCACCACCCTCTGGCTAAATACTTTTCTACTCATCTCCTTCCTAAAATAACGTCATATAATTCTGAGGCTATGACCTCTAGTCCTAGACTCTGCCACTAGTGGAAACATGCACTGTGACCTATGGAGGGATCAAGTCCTGTCTACAAAAGGACAAAAAGTGCTGGAATAACCCAGCAGATCAAGCAGCATCATTGGCGATCATGGATAGGTGACACTTCAACAGGGGGCGCTGACCTGTGCGCGGCTGCCCAGCCAGCTGCTGTCTGTCTTTTCATCTTTTTTTTATTTTTAGTTAGTTAAAGTGTTTTTGTTTCTGGAGTTCTAGACTTTTTTATGTGGGGGGGGGGGGGTGTGATGGGGAAACTACCTTTCAGGGTCCCAACCTGGTGGGAGAGGCAGCTTTTCTCCGGGCTGCAGTTTCGACCCGTCCTCGCGGCCTACCAGCGGGCCTGGAGCGGCGTTTCCTGTCGCGGACCGCCCAGAACCACGGCTTCGGCAGCGGCACAGCGCTGGAGCGCTATCGTGGAGCGGGCGATGCCTTGCCTGGGTCGCCGCGCTGAAGCTCCGGCGAGCTGAGACCGCCGGGAACAACATCGCGGAGCTGTGGGTCTGAGGAGCGGCCAGCTGTGGGCGGCGGCGCCGAACTGTACATCGGGAGCATGGGATCTCGCGACGAGATCGCCAGTAGTGGAGCTCCAACCGGCGCGGCCTTGTTGGCTTTGGAAGCCGCGGCCTCCAGTACGGAAGCGGCCGTTCCAGGGTTCCCAAGCCGCTGTGAGGATTCTCCCGACGCCGGAGCACCATCACCCGGCGAGAACGGCCAGGAACATCGGGCCTCCGTAGAGGCAACTGTGGAGGCCTCAATTGGCTCGACTATGGGTGAACTGGGGTTGGGGACTGGACTTTGTGCCTTCCCTCATGGTGGGAGCCATTGTGGGGGGATGTTCTTTATGTTTAAATCTCTTATTAATGTTATGTCTGTATTCTTTCTTTATGTGCTGCATTGGCAAGAAGCATTTCACTACACCTAGGTGTATGTGACCAATAAATAACCTTTGAACCTTTTCAGGTTAAGATACTTATTTGTATTAACCAGCATCTGTAGTTATTTTGTTTCTACATAGTGGGGGTACTCTGGTGCTGGTACTCTGGTGCTGTAGAATGCATCTTGACCGGAAACATCTCTATCTGGTTTGGCAACAGCTCTGCCCAGGACAGGAAGGCTCTGCAGAGAGTAATGCATTCGGCCAAACGCATCACGGAAACTACCCTTGCAGGACCTATACACCAGGAGGTGCAGATCCAGAGCCTGCAGGATCATGAAGGACCCCTACCACCCCAGCATCGGACTGTTCCAGCTGCTGCGGTCAGGCAAGCGCCTCCGCTGTCATTCAGCAAAAACAGAGAGGCTGAGATGGATTTTCTTCCCACAGGCCATCAGGACTGTAAACTCTGATCTCACCAGGACGTAAATATTGTTGCATCTTCTTTTTTTTAATGTAAATACTGTTACTGTTCTGTTGTTTTGCACAATCCCGCAAGCATTGCCACGTTCATTTCACTGTACATCTTGTATGTGTATGTGACAAATAAAGTTGATTTGACTTGACTAGACTTGACTTGACTGGCTATGATTTGTGTGAGGTCCAGGTTTGTCTGCGGGCTTTGAAAGAGGAAGTCCTGCCGATAAATCTACAAAGGAACGGGTCCAGTGTGTGAGGGTTAGAAGGCAGGCTCAAGTATTCACATTTCAGTAGGAGGAAGCCCAATCTAAGTCCAAGAGATGGAGAGCTCGCAGTTACATTCTTTGGAAGAAGCATGTCCTGTGCATTACAAAAATTCTAAACAATGAGATTTGGAAGGAGCATGGGTGAATGTCTTACTTTTCTTTATAGTTTATTGTCATATATGACAAGTCACAGTGATATTCTAAAGGTATGCAAAGAGTCACCACCTAAAGGGCGGCAACTAAGCTACAAGTTTCCCATTTTAACACCAACCGTTTATAACACGTTCCACGTGTGGTTCCCCTCCTTGGGCTCCTGGAAGGAGCACCTTCTGCTGAGAAGCTTGTAAGGCCCCACCTACACTTACTACGGTCCAATGGACCAAGCACTGTTTGTGAAGTTTGAAATGATCAGGTCAGTGAGTTTTTGTGTGAAATGTGCCTGAGAACTGTCCAAGGTACTGAACCCTGTCTATGAGGTGGGAGATTGCAACCTTCACGTGGTCCGCCCTGTTTCGACGAATGCAATCAACCTGGCGTGCACAATCAAATAAGATCAAATAGAACAAATTGTCCTGCAACTTTAGGCTGTACACATCATACGCAAGTAGAAGAACCCCGTCTATGTGCTTTGATTAGTGTTTGCTTATTATTGTCACCTTTAAGGGCCTGTCCCATTTTCACGACCTAATTCACGCCCTTTTTTATTCGTGGACATTTTTCATCAGGCTAGAAAAACGCCCCGACCTACTTGATGCCACGAGTACCTACGACTAGCATCACGGCCTGCTTCGACCTACCTACGACCTCCTACGACCTCGTGACGACCATGCTGCAAGTATGTCAAGGGCAAACTTGACAGAAGTCATGAATTAGGTCGTGAAAGTGGGACAGGCACTTGACTGAGATACAGTGAAGATTTTTCTTTGCATGCTGTCCAGTCACATTTTGCAGATGCATACAGATGCAACACTGGTCCATATACCTCCTCCCTCAACTCCATGCAGGGAACCCGCCAGATCTTTCAGGTGAGAGGTTTACTTGCACCTCTTTCAATAATTCGGGTAGATGCACAGAATCTCTTGCCCAGAGTAGCGGAATCGAGCACCAGAGGACATAGGTTCAAGGAGAAGGGGAAAAGATTCAATAGGAATCTGAGGGGTAACCTTTTCACACAAAGGGTGGTGGCTGCAAAGAACAAGCTGCTAGAGGAGGTAGTTGAGGCAGGGACTATCCCAACGTTTAAGAAACAGTTAGACAGGTACATGGATAGGGCAGGTTTGGAGGGATATGGACCAAAGGCAGGCAGATGGGACTAGTGTAGCTGGGACATGTTGGTCGGTGTGGGCAAGTAGGGCTAAAAGGCCTGTTTCCACACTGTATCACTCTATGACTATGACTCATCTACTGTATCCGGTGTTCCAGGTGTGGTCTCCTTTCTATTGGAGACTTGGCAATTGTGGACTTGGTAATAATTTTGCTGAACACCTACGTTCAGTCCGCCTTGGCCTACGCGATCCACTGGTTGCCAAACATTTGAACTCCACTTCTCAGTCCCACGCTGACCTTTCTGTCCTGGGCCTCCAGCACTGTCAGTGAGGCCACAAGTAAATTGGAGGAACAGCACCTCATATTTCACTTGGGCAGCTCACAACCCAGCAGTATGAGCGTTGATTACTCCGATTTCAAGTAACTCCTGCATTCCCTCACTCACTCTCCTCTCCCCTCTCCCCTCCCCCCACCCACCATCCTAGTCATCATACACCTCTCTCTTGTTATCACGCCTTCCCAGCCTCATATGTTGGGTTCTAGCCTCCAGTTTATACATGATGATGCTTTTATGTGATATACTAAGATTTTATATGTACTTTACGATATTTTTTAATATGCAATGCATTTTTTATGTAATGTTGCCCCTTGTCTGGACCTCGAGTCCGTAATAGTTTATTATTATTATTATTATTATTATTATTATTATTATTATTATTATTATTATTATTATTATTATTATTATTATTATTATTATTATTATTATTATTATTATTATTATTATTATTATAATACACCCCTCCCCCGCCCCCCACTTCCCCCTCACCTCTACTTTCAGTAAGAATCTGCGCAGATTCCTAGAAAGGGAATACCATTACCATACATCAATGACTGGATCTCTTTATTTTAAAGCATAGAGACACAAGTCCCCTTCCAAAGCTCATTAGCAGGACCTGCTGTCTCAAGCAGGGTCCTATTAATGAGCAACCCGAATCATTCCTTCTCTCCAGAGATGCTGCAGAAAGTTATCCAGCTTTTTCTGTCTGCCTTCAATTTAAACCAGCATCTCCTACACTATTCCTACACTATTCATTGAATCATTTGCAAACAATGTCTCCTTGGTAGCACATACCACCATATTCAGGAATAGCTTCTGCACCGTAATAAGTCCACTGTATGGCCCGACAATATGCTATAGTGTCGTCCAGATCTTCCAGTCTACCTCACTGCAGACCCTGTACTTTCTCTGTAAATGTCAGGCGATAATGATGTCACATTATATTCTGCACGCTGTTAGTTTTTGTCTCTTGTCCAGAGTTGAGGAATCAGGAAGCAGAGGATATGGGTTTAAAGTGAGGGGGGGGGACAGATTTAATAGGAATCAAAAGGGTAACCTTATCACACAAAGGGAGGTGGGGGTATGAAACAAGCTGCCAGAGAAGGTAGTTGGCCTGAAACGTTGCCTATTTCCTTCGCTCCATAGATGCTGCTGCACCTGCTGAGTTTCTCCAGCCTTTTTGTGTACCTTAGAGAAGGTAGTTGAGGCAGGTACTATTGCAAGGTTTAAGAAACATCTCCACAGGTACATGGATAGGACAGCTTCGGAGGGTTATGGGCCAAACACAGTCAGGTGGGACTAGTACAGATGGGACATGTTGGCCGGTGTGGGCGAGTTGGCCCGAACGGCCTGTTTCCACTCTGTACGACTCCA
Organism: Amblyraja radiata; assembly: GCF_010909765.2. Taxonomy (NCBI): domain Eukaryota; kingdom Metazoa; phylum Chordata; class Chondrichthyes; order Rajiformes; family Rajidae; genus Amblyraja; species Amblyraja radiata. Next base: position 94,380,153 of record NC_045961.1, read on the forward strand.
TATAAAATGACTATTTCTGAACAAGATCTTTCTCAGGAGTAGGTCTTAAAATGAGCTTTGGAAGATGATGAGGAAACAATAGTGTCAGATAAAGAAAGAAGAAGAGGCAACATTGGGAGAGATATTGGTGGACGGAGTTAAGGGAGAGGAGAAAGAGGGGAAAGAGGGGAATAAAGGGGAAAATGGAACTCAGGGGTGAGATATAAGCATGTGGCAGTGGGAAAAGAGCAGGGTGACTGGGTGGTGGGAGATATTTGGGGAAATGGGTACACGTTAGGGTAGGTAGGAGGGACACAAAGGGTGGTGAGTGTGTGGAACAAGCTGCCAGAGGAGGTAGTTGAGGCTGGGACTACCCTAACATTTAAGAAACAGTTAGACAGGTACATAGATAGGACAGGTTTAGAGGGATATGGACCAAAAGCAGGCAGGTGGGACTAGTACTGCCCTAATTTGACAAAAGGGCAGTGGCTTCAACTGACAATTTTGTCAAAATTGAGTTCTTGCTTGTTTTAGGGTATTTGAGATATGCTCGACACAATGGTGAACAAAATAAGCCTTCTCTGAGTACAATTTGAAAATATTTATACCAGAGAAGTAAGAAATTCCATCACAGAGAACTGAAAGAAAAACACGTTTTCCTCATTTACGCCTTTCTGTCAGTTGCTTCCTTTTGTCAAAGTAGGGCAGTATAGCTGGGACATGTTGGCCAGCGTGGGCAAGTTGGGCCGGCGTGGGCAAGTTGGGCCGAAGGGCCTGTTTCCACAATGTTTCACTCTATGACTAAGGCAGTGGAAAGAGGGCAAGGATAGCGGCGGTTATTACTTGAAATTGGAGAATTCAATGTTCATACCCTTGGGTTGTGGGCTACCCAAGCAGAAAACAAAGTACCATTCTTCCCGCTTGTGAGTGGCTTCACTCTGGCCATGTAAGAGGCCAAGGGCAGATATCTGAGGTGCGTTTTTTGTTGTATTGTTGATTGATTGGAAGATACTGCACGGAAACGGGTCCTTCAGCCCATGCCAGCCATCGATCACCTGTTCACACTCATTCTATATGATCCCACTTTCACATGCACGCATGCAACATGCCAGGGGCAATATACAGAGGCCAATAACCCAACCCCCCCTGCACATCCCCTCCTGGGATGTGGAAGGAAACCGGAGCACGAGGAGAAAACCCACGCAGTAAGAGGGAGAACATGCATGCTCCACACAGATGGCGGATTGTCTATGTTTATTTTAATTAAATCACAGGTTGTGGTCGGAATTGGGGTCGGAATTGAACCCAGGGTTCTTACTCTTTGAGGCAGCAACTCTACTAGAAATACGCGATCTCAACTGTACAAGTAATACTCGAGATGGCTCGCAAGCTCGGCGCCATTATAGGACTCGAAGGCCTGAGCTGTAGAGGGAGGTTGAGCAGGCTAGGACTCTATTCCTTGGAGCGCAGGAGGATGAGGGGTGATCTTACAGAGGTGTACAAAATCATGAGTGGAATAGATGGGGTAGACGCACAGAATCTCTTGCCCAGAGTAGGGGAATCGAGAACCAGCGGACATAAGTTGAAGGTGAGGGGGAAAGATATCATACGAACCTGAGGGGTAACTTTCACACACAGGGTGGCGGGCGTGTGGAACAGGCTACCGAATGAGATAGTTGAGGCAGGAACTATCGCACTGTATGTAATCTGGAAAATTGTACATATCCTGAAAGAATTGAGACTTGCCTGTAGCAAAAACAACATTGCGGGATACCAGCCTATACTCCACGATAGAAAACTGTGGTAACTCAATCTTATGTACTCCAGTCACGGCATCCTCTCCGCCCCGCCAGTAGAACTGAATGTCATCCGTGGTGTAACCATCTGAAAGTCGAAGGTAAAGAGGACATTAGTCACATGCATCTATCCATACTTACTCAGCAGACTCAGAGTTTAAACGCCCTGCAGTTCTTTTTGGAAGGACTTCTTTAGGACCTCGATAGTTTAGTTTAGTTTCGAGATACAGCGCGAAAACAGGCCCTTCAGCCCACCGAGTCCACACCGACCAGCGATCCCCGCACATTAACACTATTCTACACACACCAGGGACAATTTGCCACATACACCGAGCCAATGATCCTACCTACATGTACGTCTTTGGAGTGTGGGAGGAAACCAAAGGTCTCGGAGAAAACCCACTCGGTCACGGGGAGAACGTACAAACACCGTACAGATTGTACCCGTAGTCGGGATCGAACCCGTGTCTCCGGCGCTGCAAGCGCGGTAAGGCAGCTACTCTACCGCTGTGCCACCGTGGCCGCCAATAACAAGAGTACTATTTCATAACCAAGTCTGCAATGGGCGAAAACTCATGGGAGGTGGTTTTAAAACTCAATGACTCTGTGTCCTTCTTAAAGGTAAAGGTCACTAGTTTGGGAGATGTGGCCAGCATAACACAGGAAAATAATGACAATACATTTTGTTTATGGCATGTCCTGAGATCTACTCTAGTTTAAACTAGATCACATGATATTAACTATAAGGTTGGACAACCTTGGATTGTTTTCTCTGGAGCATCAGAGGCTAAGGAGAGACCTGATAGAAGTGTATAAAGGTATGAGAGACATAGACAGGGTAAACAGTTAGAACCGTTTACCCAGGATGGAAATGTCAAAGTCTTGAGTGCATTGCTGTAAGGTCAGATGGGGGAAAGTTTAATGGAGATGTTTGGGGCATGATATTTATTTTGGCATGCAGTGGTGGGTCCCTGGAATACATTGCCAGTGATCATGGTGGAAGCAGTTACGACTATGGCATTTAAGAGGATTTTGAGAGGCGGACATAGATATGCAGGGAACAGAGGTGATACGGATCACAAGCAAACAGAGGAAATGAGCTTAACTTAGCATCCTGTTAATAGAATCCTACAGTGTGGCAACAGGCCCTTCAGCCCGATTTGCCCACACCGGCCAACATGTCCCAGCTGCATTAGTCCTATCTGCCTGTGTTTGGCCCATATCCCTCTAAACCTGTCCTATCCATGTGCCTGTCTAATAGTTGCCCAACCATTTGGCACAGACATTCTGGGCTGTTCCTTTCTCTGCAAACTTCCCCCATCGGCACGGAACTGAATGAAACGCCCAGTGTTCAAACAGTACACTGCAGAGCATATGGATCTCAGCAATGTCCCGACTTTGGCCTTAACCTCCCGGCCACTGAGAAAGTCTCTGTCGGAGCCCGGGGGTGGGGAGTGATTCCTTTGACATGTGAAGTCATCCGTAGTAGAGCACACAGAACAAACTGCGTCCCAGTATTTTCCTTCATTCAGGCTGAATCTGATTAAAATGTGAGCATCGTTTGTCCGGCGTTATGGTTGAGAATCAGGCCACTGCCTAATCAGGAGCGATGAAGTGCTTACTGTTTTCCGACTCCCAGCTGCATTCTTCCCAAGTGGAGAAGAGATTCGCACAGCAAGATATTTTTAAAATAAATTGTTCGGAAGAAACATCAAAATGAGCTAATATGGACGATGAAATTAAAAAAAAATTGTTAAATTAGAGATTTTTAAAAATTGGGGTCAGGGGAACACCACTTGCTTAGAAAGGATCGCTCTAACACTATGAGTTGCGTAACATTACGGGTGACATTATAAGTCACTGTAAATGGCTCGATTGTAAGCATGTATTGTCTTGCTGCTGACTGGATAGCATGCAACAAAAGCCTTTCACCGTACCTCGGTACACGTGACAATAACCTACATTTTACCAGCATGTTGCCAGGTCTAGAGAGTCTGAGCTTTTGGAAGAGGTTGAGCAGGCTGGGTCTCTATTCCCTGGAGTGCAGGAGTATGAGGGGTGATCTTATATAGGTGTATAAGATCATGAGAGGAATAGATCGGGTAGATGCACAGAGTCTCTTGCCCAGAGTAGGTAAATCGAGGACCAGAGGACATAGGTTGAAGATGAAGGGGAAAAGATTGAATAGGAATCTGAGGGGTAACTTTTTCACACAAAGGGTGAATGGGACAAGCTGCCGGAGGAGGTAGTTGAGGCTGGGACTATCCCAAAGTTTAAGAAGCAGGTGGACAGGTACATGGATAGTGTTCAAAAGGGAACTGCAGATGCTGGAATATCGAAGGTACACAAAATTGCTGGGGAAACTCAGCGGGTGCAGCAGCATCTATGGAGCGAAGGAAATAGGCGACGTTTCGGACCGAAACCCTTCTTCAGACTGATGGGGGGTGGGGGGGGAGAAAGAAGGAAAAGGGGAGGAGGAGGAGGAGCCCAAGGGCGGGCGGATGGGAGGGTGGGAGGAGACAGCTAGAGGGTTAAGGAAGGGGAGGAGACAGCAAGGGCTAGCAAAATTGGGAGAATTCAACTCATGGATAGGACAGGTTTGGAGGGATATGGACTGAATGCAGGCATGTGGGACGTGTAGCTAGTGTAGCTGGGACATGTTGACCAGTATGGGCAAGTTGGGCCAAAGGACCTGTTTCTACACTGTGTCTCTCTGCGACTCTAAAGCTAAACGAATATTTGATCATGTTTCAGTGCTGAGGTGGCGGCAGCTGAGAATACTCACAGCTTTCTATCTCCAGTGTGCAGTTTTGTTCATCCAGTGGATATCTCCGTAGATCCATCATACACGCAGCTGTTGTTGTGATTCTGCAACAAAGCAAAAGGAAGGAAAAGGTCAGTGTGGAAGCCACACATATATTCCCGAAGACGTCAACTCTTCCCGTTTCTCCTAGTTATTGCCCGGACCCTTCCTCCCTTCAGCCCCCCACGGGGCTATGTGACATGATCGTTAAAGTTTACAGATACAGTGCGGACACAGGCACTGTGGCCACCGAGTCCGCACCGACCAGCAATCACCCCGTACACTAGCTCTAATTCTACACACACTAGGGATAATCTGCAATTTTACCGAAGCCAATTAACATACAAACCTGTACGTCATAGGAGTGTGGGAGGAAACTGGAGCACCCGGTGAAAACCCACGCAAGACACGGGGAGGACGTACAAACTCCGCACAGACAAGCGCCCGTAGTCAGGATCAAACCCGCGTCTCTGGTGCTGTAAGGCAGCAGCTCTAATGCTACATAGAAACATAGAAACATAGAAAATAAGTGCAGGAGTAGGCCATTCAGCCCTTCGAGCCTGCACCGCCATTCAATATGATCATGGCTGATCATTCAACTCAGTATCCTGTACCTGCCTTCTCTCCATACCCCCTGATCCCTTTAGCCACAAGGGCCACATCTAACTCCTTCTTAAATATAGCCAATGAACTGGCCTCAACTACCTTCTGTGACAGAGAATTCCAGAGATTCACCACTCTCTGTGTGAAAAATGTTTTTCTCATCTCGGTCCTAAAAGATTTCCCCCTTATCCTTAAACCGTGACCCCTTGTTCTGGACTTCCCCAACATCGGGGACAATCTTCCTGCATCTAGCCTGTCCAACCCCTTAAGAATTTTGTAAGTTTCTATAAGATCCCCCCTCAATCTTCTAAATTCTAGACGAGTACAAGCCGAGTCTACGAGTACGGCACTGTGCCGCTTGTCTTCTTGGGGCAGTTGGGGTGGCAGGAAGGTGCAACAGGCAGAGCTGCTGTTCAGAGAGCTGGAGACACGACTACCGATCCTGATCTCGGGTGCCATTTGTATGAAGTTTGCCGCTTGTCACTTAGACCACCTGGAGGTTCCTACCACATCCCAAAGACACGCCAGTCGTTGGGCTAGTTGGCCACTGTAACTTGCCCTTGCTGCGTGAAAATGGGATTAATGGCGGAGACGTGGGTGATGGTCGGTGCAGATTTATTGAGCTGTACAGCAGATCATGTGGCATGCTGTATGTGTTGTATGGAATGGACATAATGTGCTGGAGTAACTCAGCGGGTCAGGCAGCATCTCTGAAGAACATGGATAGATGATGTGTGAGATTCAGAACCATCTTCAGATGTTTTGATTCATCCCAACCCGCTTCATCACCTTCACAGATGCTACCTGAGTTCATAGAGTCATACAGTGGGGAAAAGGCCCTTCGGCCCATCTTTCCTATACCGACCAACATTCCCCATCTACACTAGTCCCACCTGCCTGCTTTCGTCCCAAATCCCTCCAAACCCAGCATATCTTTGTATCTCTATCCAGGCTTTTCACTATTTGATAAGATTCAACCAGGCAATTCTTCAGTTTGTCTAATACGGCCCAAAGAGTTTGTATTTCACACCAAGTTGGGTTCTTTGAGAGGTGTCAGACACTGTTTCCTATTGACTGTGAAGCATTTGGAGATCACAGTGACCTGATTCACCAGATTCTAATGATTCACCAAATTGGATTCCAGGCAGATGTACTGCTGACGTCAGTTGCATTTGCCTGGGTTGGACCAAGATTAAGGCAGGTGCACTCTTCAACCAGAAGGAGACCGTTTCAACGTGCACAGACGTGAGGAATGTCTTAAATATATCAGCCTGCATTGTGAACGACTTCACAAACCCTCTCCGTTGCTGAGGTTAATGGAACAATCCTCCGCTTCCATGAAACTCCACTGAGAGTAACAAAGATGATGCACTTGTGTTTAACAATGAAGGACACGGCCATGCATCATCCCGCAAACTTAGATTCCACAAAATAAATTTCAGAAATAGAATTCATGACTTCACATTTGAGGCAGCACAGTGGCACAGCTGGTAGAGTTGCTGCCTCATAGTGCCAGAGACCAGCGTTTGATCTTGACCTTGGGTGCTGTCACTGCGGAGTTTGTACGTTCACCCGATGAACCAGTGGGTTACTGCCCACATCCCAAAGGCATGCGGGTTTATACGTTAATTCGCCTCTGTGTATTACCCCCGGTGTGTATGTGGTGGATGCGAAAGTGGGATAAGATAGAACTGGTTGTTTAAGAAGGAACTGCAGATGCTGGAAAATCGAAGGTAGACAGAAGTGCTGGAGAAACTCAGCGGGTGCGGCAGCATCTATGGAGTCTGCAGAAGGGTGTCGGCCCGAAACGTTGCCTATTTCCTTCGCACCATAGATGCTGCCGCACCCGCTGCGTTTCTCCAGCACCTTTGTCTACCTAACATAGAACTGGTGTGAATTTGTGATCGATGGTCGATGTTGACTCGGTGGGCCCAGAATCCTGTTTCTATGATGTATCTTTCAATCAATCAATCTTTCAGTCAATTGAAGATAGACACAGTGCTGCTGTAACTCAGCTGGTCAGGCAGCATCTCTGGAGAAAAACGATGGGTGCCATTTCGGGTCAGGACCCTTCTTCAGATGCTGGTATAAACCAGCACCTCCAGTTCTTTGTTTCTATATTTTAATCAATTCAAGTTACTAGTTGGAGCAAGGTTATGGTTTATATTCTAAAATCTTTAAGCAGCGGTGCTATGTTCCACCCTATGCTGCCATCTAGAAGTTCACCGATTTGCAACATTTACCCACATACATGGAGATGATACGGGCCAAATGCGAGCAGGTGGGACTAGTGTAGATGGCACATGTTGGTCGGTGTGGGCAGGTTTGGCCAAAGGGCCTGTTTCCACACTCTATGATTATACAGGCCAGTTAACTCACAAGCCCAGGTAACCGAAGCATACGGAGGAAACCCATGCTATCACAGGGAGAACGTGCAAGCTCCACACAGACGGCACCTGAGGTTAGGATTGAACCCAGGTCTCTGGTGCTGTGAGGCAGCAGCCCTACTAGCCGTGCCACTGTGCTGCCCTATAAGAAGGATCTCGACCTGAAACATCACTCATTTCTTCGCTCCAGAGTTGCTGCCTGATCCGCTAAGTTACTCCAACATTTTGCAGTGTAGACCAGCATCTGCAGTTCCTTCCTACATTATATATAGGGGACATGACTTGAGAATTAAGGGACAGAAGTTTAGGGGTAACATGAGGGGGAACTTCTTTACTCAGAGAGTGGTGGCTGTGTGGAATGAGCTTCCAGGGAAGGTGGTGGAGGCAGGTTCGTTTTTATCATTTAAAAATAAATTGGATAGTTATATGGATGGGAAAGGAATGGAGGGTTATGGTCTGAGCGCAGGTATATGGGACTAGGAGAGAATACGTGTTCGGTACGGGCTAGAAGGGTCGAGATGGCCTGTTTCCGTGCTGTAATTGTTATATGGTTATATATGGTTATATTTGAAATATTGTTTACAGAAACATTCAAATTGTAAATGATATTGTAACGGAAAAATTATGTTACAGATGTTAATTAATAACATTTTAAACATTCTAATTCATTAAAAACCACAAGCTAATATAAATGATTAAAACTCATTAGGTTGCCTACTCTCCAGGCTGGCTACCCCAGTTAAATGAATGGGGGGGGGGGGGTGTTCTGATTCTATAGGGGTGACTAGATGTAATGCCAGGACTAATGGATGAGGGAGAGCCTTCAGGGTGATGCTGAAGAATGCAGCCATGCGCTCACTGCATCTGCATTTCATGTGGGAAAACAATACTGCAGCAGAATGACAAAAGTGGCAAACTCAGTCACTCAGTAACCCTGGGCTTTCATGGGGTCAATGCAAGGCCGGGAATTCTGAACATGGGGGACAAGTCAATTCGGAACAGAAACACACATCAAAGGGCTTCTCAATGAAATCAGATTCGACAATGCCAAGGGCTAGCTGCTCCAAGAGGTCGGGCACGTGGACCGGACAGCGGTGGAGTGGCGGTGGAGGACACCGTGGCTACGCTTGGCCAGGCCGATCCTGCAACGCCGCCAGGACAACGGGCCTTCATGGTCATGTGGTCATAAGTTATAGGAGTAAACTCCGCTAGTGACCCCTAGTCACTGGCAGCCAACCAGAAAAATCCTCCTTTATTGCCACTGTTTGTCTTCTGCCATCCAGCCAAACTGCTATCCATGCCAGTCTAGTATCTGCCCTTTGATACCGTGGGCTCTCATCTATTCTTTCTATACATAACTAAAACTATGATCTTGTTATCTTCCGGTTTGTGCGGTCTTTCTATTTGCGCAAAAACGGTTTGCGATCGCGCTACGATTTTCACCAGTTCGCTCACCGTTCTCCGTTACTGCGATTGTACCAAGTTTTGGTCCGATCGGTTGAATGTCGTGAAAGTTGCTGAGGTTTAAAAAAATCGTAAAATCCGCGCGTGCGCAGATCGATCCCTTCTCCTGCCGTTCAGCGCCGCGCGGATTAGTCTCTTCCCCTGTCACTCACCAGGACGGTCCGCCCCCTTCCCGCACCATTGCGTCTTTACTGAAGCTGAGGATGGCCGGCGGAGGTTTCCGACCGGACGTAATTTTCGGAGGGACCCGAAGCAGCCCAGCCCCGAACAGCCCAGCGCCAGAAACCCAGCCCAGCGTCGGAGACCCTGCCCAGCCCAGAGTTGAAGATCCAGCCCAGCCCAGCGTCGGAGACCCAGCCCAGCCCGGTGTCGGAGATGTCGCCGATGTCGCCAAACGGAAAGCGGAGACCCTGATCCCGGCGGAGGAGAACGACCAGCGACCAGCGCCTGCTGTGAGTCCCCATCGCACCACCAATTCCAGCCACTACCCCTCTGGTCCCCCTTGCTGGCTCCTCCCCCATGATACCCCCCTCTCGCCCATTGCTCTTCCTCGTCTTTTCTCTAAGCTTACCCCCCCCCCCCCACCCGCCCACATACACCTCTCCCCCCACAACTCCCCCCCAAAAAACACCTCTCCCTCCACAACCCCCCCCCCCCCTGCCCGTCCACACACACCCCTCCTCTCCTCCAATCCCACACCCCCCCCGCCACACACCCCACTTCCCTTCCCCCTCCCATCCTCCCCTCCCACCCATGAAGAGGAGGGGGAGGGAGTGCTCGGGGATGTGGAGTAATGAGCCGCGCCTGCGCTATTAGGGGCTATGGGTGAGTGGTGGACCCAACAGGTCCCATTTAGTTTAGTATTCCTTAGCAGCCTCACGTGTGGCACCTTATCACAACTTAGATTTGTTGTTTTTGTTAGACGGGTGGCCACGTGGAGCAGCGGTAGAGTTGCTGCCTTACAGCGCTTGCAGCGCCGGAGACCCGTGTTCAATTCCGTCTACGGCTGCTGCCTGTACGGAGTTTGTACGTTTCCCCGTGACCGCGTGGATTTTCTCCGAGATCTTCGGTTTCCTCCCACACTCTAAAGATGTACAGTTAAAGATGGAGGGAAGGAATGGATTTTGTTTCGGGTTGAGACCCTTCTTCAGGCTGATGTCAGGGGAGTGGGTGGGACAGAGATAGAATGTAGTCGGAGACAGTAAGACTGGTGGGACAACTGGGAAGGGAGAGGGGATGGAGAGAGTGGGAAAGGAAGCGCTATTTGAAGTTAGAGAAGTCAATGTTCATACCACTGGGGTGTAAGTTACCCAAGTGAAATATGAGTTGCTGTTCCTCCAATTTGCGCTAGGCCTCACTCTGACAATGGAGGAGGCCCAGGAGAGAAAGGTCAGATTGGGAATGGGAGGGGGAGTTAAAGTGCTGAGCAACCGGGAGATCAGGTAGGTCAAGGCGGACTAAGCGGAGGTGTTCAGCGAAACGATCGCCGAGCCTGCGCTTGGTCTCGCCGATGTAGAGCAGTTGACACCTAGAGCAGCGGTTACAGTAGATGAGGTTGGAGGAGGTGCAAGTGAACCTCTGCCTCACCTGAAAAGACTGTTTGGGTCCTTGGATGGAATCGAGGGGGAAGGTAAAGGGACAGGTGTTACATCTCCTGTGTTTGCGGGGGAAAGTACCTGGGGAGGGGATTGTTTAGGTGGGAAGGGGTGAGTTGACCAGGGAGTTGCGGAGGGAAAGCAGAAAGGGGTGGAGATGGGAAGATGTGGCCAGTAGTAGGATCCCGTTGGAGGTGGCAAAAATGTTGGAGGATTATATGCTGTATGCGACGGCTGATGGGGTGGAAGGTGAGGACAAGGGGGACTCAGTCCTTGTTGCGAATGTAGGGGGGGGGGGGGGAGCAAGCCTCAGGCCACAGCCTTAGAATAAAAGGACGTACCTTTAGAAAGGAGAAGGGTAATTCTTCTCCTTTCTAAAGGGTGAATCTGTGGAATCCACTACCACAGAAGCCTGTGGAGGCCATGCCAGTGGCTATTTTAAGGTGGAGATTGATAGGTTTAGAATAGAATGGAATGCAATTTATTGTCATTCAAACCTAGGTTTGAACGAAATATCATTTCTACAGTTTTTTACATTACAAAACAATCCAAGACCCACACTTAACACAGTTTACATAAACATCCATCACAGTGAGTCTCCAACATCTCCTCACTGTGATGGAAGGCTAAGTCTTTATCTCTTCCCTTTGTTCCTTCTCCCGTGGTCCAGCAGTCCAACTGCAGTGTCGAGGGGAACTGGGGCTCCGATGTTAAAGCCCCCGGCGGGCGATGGTAAGTCCTGAGGCCGTTTAAGCCACGCCGGGCGATGTTGGGACCCGGCTCCATGTCCCTAAACCCGCGATTCCAGCGGGAGAAGTCGCCGTTGCGGAGCTCGGAAAAGCGGTCTCCCACCAGGGACCTGCGAGCTCCCGATGTTCCCGTCCACCGGGTCTGCGGCCGGTGCCTCCGAACTCCAAAAGTCGGGTCGCAGCCGCACGCCACCACAGCTCTTCCCGCTCCAAAGTTGGCCAGCTCCGCGATGTCAGTTCCGCAGGCTCTGCAACTGGAGCCCTCAGGTTAGTCCCGGCCGGAGGTTGCCACCGGCTCCACGATGTTAGGCCCAACGACATCCGAGACCCGACAGGGAATAGTCGGGTCCCCGCACAGGGAAGAGATTTAAAACGGTTTCCCCCACAGCCCCCCCCACCACCCCCCACATATACACAGCTAAAAAAATAAAATAAAAATAACTCAAGACATACATTTAACAAGACAAAAATAAAAAAAGACAGACGACTGTAGTCGAGCCGCTGCCGCTAGGCGCCGCCACTGTACATCCGTACATGTTTGTGATTAGTACGGGTGTCAGGGGTGACGGAGAGAAGGCAAGAGAATGGGGTTGAGAGGGAAAGATAGATCAGCCATCATTGAATGGCGGAGTAGACTTGATGGGTCGAATGGCCTAATTCAGTTCCTACGACTTATGAACATATGAACTGCTGCCTGACAGCACCGGGGACCCGTGTTTGATCCTTACTACGGTTGATGTCTGTAAGGAGTATGTACTTTCTCCCTGTGACCGTGTGGGTTTGCTCCGGTTTACTTCCACAACCCAAAGACGTACAGTTTTGTAGGTTAATTGGCTATGGTAAAATTGTTGGATAATGCATTGGATAGTGCTTGTGTAGGGTGATCGATGTTCGTCGCTAGCACTCTCCTACACACTAGAGACAATGTTGCCAACAGGCCTGTTAACTAATAATAAACAGTTAAATGTATGATATTCAATTTTTATCCCAAGATAAGGGCCAAAATAATGAAAAATGATTTTGTTGAGAGAGTTGAGTGTCAAGAGAGTTTAATTGCCATCTGCAATCAAAAGGTACTGACTCCATACAGACAGCACCCGTAGTTAGGATCAAACCGGGCTCTCTGGCGCTGTAAGGCAACAGTTCATAAGTAATACATTCTTGCCATAGTACAGAGAAGGTTCACCAGACTGATTCCTGGGATGTCAGGACTTTCATATGAAGAAAGACTGGATAGACTCGGCTTGCACTCGCAGGAATTTAGAAGATTGAGGGGGGATCTTATAGAAACTTACAAAATTCTTAAGGAGTTGGACAGGCTAGATGCAAGAAGATTATTCCCGATGTTGGGGAAGTCCAGAACAAAGGGTCACAGTTTAAGGATAAGGGGGAAGTCTTTTAGGACCGAGATGAGAAAAAACATTTTCACACAGAGAGTGGTGAATCTGTGGAATTCTCTGCCACAGAAAGTAGTTGAGGCCAGTTCATTGGCTATATTTAAGAGGGAGTTAGATGTGGCCCTTGTGGCTAAAGGGATCAGGGGGTATGGAGAGAGGGCAGGTATGGGATACTGAGTTTGATGATCAGCCATGATCATATTGAATGGCGGTGCAGGCTCGAAGGGCCGAATGGCCTACTCCTGCACCTATTTTCTGTGTTTCTATGTCTATGTTTCTAATAGGTGAATTAGGCCATTCGGCCCATCAAGTCTACTCCGCCATTCAATGATCTGTCCCACACAACCAGAACAACAAAATTCTTACATGTTGCAGCTTTACAGGCATGTTGTAAATCTCTGGGACTATCTTCCCTTATATCATTGACTGTTTTCAAGGCTAAGTCCCTGGGCTCAAAGTGAATCGTTGGACGTTAGGACAGGCACGAAAATGGACATGGGACATGAAGGCTCGAGGGATCAAATGGCTTACTTCTGCTCTTGGTATCTGCGTGCAGCAATAAGTTTAAAATGGAAACATTGAACTGAATACCTCCAGGGAATGTGATAGAAGTTTGCTGTCATTGAGTCGCTCTATTTGAAGCATCTTCATGGGCCTTCCCCTGAGTGCTCTGCTTCCCGTCGCATCCTGATGTTAATTGGCTTCTTCAAAGTATGCTTTGAAGTAGGTGAGTGGCAGAAGAATCAAAGGGGTCTGATGATCATGTGAAAGGAAGAGTCACTGGGCAACGAGAGGGGAATCGGACAGATTCTAGAATCAGTGAGTATAGAAGTTGGGAGGTCATGTTACATAGAAGCATAGAAAATAGGTGCAGTAATAGGCCATTCGGCCCTTCGAGCCAGCACCGCCATTTAATATGGTCATGGCTGACCATCCAAAATCAGTACCCCGTTCCTGCTTTTTCCCTATATCCCTTGATTCGATTAGCCCCAAGAGCTAAATCTAAAGGGCCTGTCCCACGAGCATGCGACTGCATGTGGCAAGCACGACCAAACCGGAAGCGTGGGCCGGGCGGGGGTCGCACGGAGGTCGAGTGATCCCCGTACAGGGCCGGTCCCACCAGCATGCGACTGCATGCGGCGAGCGCGACCAAACCAGAAGCGGGGGCCGCACGGAGGTCGAGTAAGTGACATGAAGTTCGAGCCAAGTCCGCGGGAAGTTCGCACGTGACGTAAGGCGTCAAGACGCTGCGTACGGCGTCGAGACGGTGCATACGGCCTCACTGCGGCTGCGGGAATTTTTGAACACGGTCAGTTTTACGGAGCCCCGCACGATGTCGGGACCAGCTCCGCACAACTCCATACGGCTCCGGCGATCGAAGTGGGACCGGCCCCGCGAGGCCGTAGGGCTCAAGCGACCACGTTAGGTCGCGCTTGCCGCATGCAGTCGCATGCTCGTGGGACAGGCCCTTGAAAACAGTTGCAGTTGTACAAGATTTTGGTGAGGCTGAATTTAGAGTACCGTGTTCAGTTCTGGGCACCATGTTATAGGAAAGAGGTAGAGAGAAGATTTACGAGGATGGTGCCAGGACTAGAGGGTCTCAGGTATGGGGAGAGGTTGAGTAGGCTGGTACACTATTCCTTGGAGTGCATGAGCGTGAGGGATGATCTTGTTGAGGTGTATAAAATTATGAAAGGAATAGATCGGGTAGATGCACAGAGTCTCTGTGCCATCTCTACCATCTCTACCATCTGTGGCAGAGAGTTCCAGAGACTCAGTGTGAAAAATGTTTTTCTCATCTCGGTCCTAAAAGATTTCCCCTTTATCCTTAAACTGTGACCCCTTGTCCTGGACTTCCCCAACATTGGGAACAATCTTCCTGCATCTAGCCTGTCCAACCCCTTAAGAATTTTGTAAGTTTCTATAAGATCCCCACTTAATCTCCTAAATTCTAGCGAGTACAAGCGAGTATCCAGTCTTTCTTCATATGAAAGTTCTGACATCTCAGGAATCAGTCTGGTGAACCTTCTCTGTACTCCCTCTAAGGCAAGAATGTCATTCCTCAGATTTGGAGACCAAAACTGTACACAATACTCCAGGTGTGGTTTCACCAACACCCTGTACTGAGGATGATTCAGTTGCCTGATAACGGCTTCTATGAGGTTTCCCCTCAACCTCCAACATTCCAGAGAAAACAATCTAAGTTTGTCCAAACCCACCATTCTTCTCCCGGGACTCGTTCCAGACATTTACAGGTATTCCTTGATTTATCCATGTTCATTAGAATTCCTTAGGTGCTTTAGGGAATGCGCCATTAATTTACAAAGCTATTTTTCACTTGACGAATAGTCTGCTCTCGCTGCCCTTTGAATACACTAACCAAAATACCACCTTTCGCCCAGCCTTTTTGATTTATTGCACGTCGCTTAATGAAACATTTTCCTAGGAACACATTTATTTCCTAAATTTAGGAACGGCTGTACTCTAGTTGATGGAGAGGCGTAAAAACTTGGGATTTTAGGTTTCTGGGGAAATAGCCTTCATTTTAATTTAGTTTAGAGATACAGTGCAGAAACAGGCCCTTCGGCCCACCGAGTCTGCGCTGACCAGCGATGGAATGGAAAAGTTACACAGAGCAGCAGAAATATTTTTTTTCTCTCAAGAGTTGGTTGCACTTTGCTGTAAACATATCATATTTTTGCTGATGTGACAGGAAAACGTGTTTCCGTCACTGTTCATTATTTGTACTTTTTTCCTCAAGCAAACCCCAATGAGGTTAAAAGTGTTTTTCTAGAGTCTCGAACACATATTTGCAACATGGACATATTAGTCTTTCCAGATTTGATGGACTCCCATCTGATATTCAGCAGCTATCGCCTCTGCCACGGCACCAAAATGTTTTTTTACTCAACTCACAAAGGCTTTTAAGTGTGGCACGGTGGCGCAGCGGTAGAGCGTTGCAGCAACGGAGACCCGGGTTCGATCCTGACTACGGGTACTGTCTGTGCGGAGTTTGTACGATCTCCCCGGGACCTGCATGGGTTTTCTCCGGGATCTCCGGTTTCCTCCCACACTCCAAAGACGTACTGGTTTGTTGGTTAATTGGCTTGGTGTATGTGTAAATTGTCCCTAGTGTGTGTAGGATAATGTTAATGTGCGGGGATCGCTGGTCGGGACGAACTCTGCGGGCCGAATGTCCTGTTTCCGTGCTGCACCTCTAAGCTGAAACTAGACTTCCCATGTGATTGTGATAAAAGACAGACCAATCTAGTCTTTCTCGATGTCTCCCCGCCCTTTAAGATATCAACAGCATCATTCTCCTCCAACTCTTCTCCACCATCATCCAGTTTGGTGCAACTGAAGTTGTATTGACTTCATTCTTATCCAACCAGCCATAGCTAGAGAATCACCAGCAAAGGCTTCTTTTCCAAGACCTGAACCTTTCTCTCTGCTGTTCCTCCTCAGGCACCCACACTTGGACTTTCCAACGTCTCATTAATAATTGCCACTTGGCTAAATCATTTGGAAACACCGTCAATTACCGCATGTCCCCAAACATAGATTTGATTATTTTCGGAGCAATGGAAGCCTGTCCTGAGCTAACGTCATTACAAAGATGTTTCCTCAACTATGGTTTGATAACGGCAAAAAAAACTCATACTTAAATTCTGGAAAAAAAGCACCTATCCCAACGTTTAAAATGTGGACTACAAATATGTCGGAAATATTACATCTTGAGGAAATGAGACTTGTTCTAGCAGGAAAACCAGAACAATTCTTCAAGATATGGTCGTCTTTCATTGAATTATTACTAGTATAATATGGTGCAACACAACCCTGGAAAGTAACCGTTTTAGAACTGGGTGAGGGGCGTGTAATGTGTAACGTTACGAATTAGGCACATTCCCTTTCTTTATCTTTTTTGCATTTTCTTCTTATTTCCTTTCTTTTCTTAAGACCCATTTATTTTCGGGGGTTTTTTTTTCTACACTTCTAAGGACGCAGTCTATTTATCTAGATATCAATCATTAATCGTCACTTATTGCGCCCTACACATCACTACTATCCTCAAGCTTCTCTTTTTTCATTCTTTTTTTTCTATCAAAAAAAAGAAGTTGTGCATGAAATGTATTATGTTATATACCATGATTATTATGTATGTACATTGCTTCTAATAAAAATATTTTTAAAAAATTTAAAAATTCACGCATGTCCCATAGTCTTGGATGATTTTGTTAAAAAAGTGCTCTCACTAAATAGGACACAGTGGCGCAGCTGTAGAGTTGCAGCTTTACAGCGCCAGAGACTCAGGTTTGATTGTGACTACAGGGGTGCTGTCTGTGCAGAGTTTGTACGTTCTCCCTGTGACCGCGTGGGTTTTCTCCAGGTGCTCTGTTTTCTTCCCACATTCCAAAGACGCACAGGTTTGCAGGTTAATTGGCCTCTGTAAATTTCCCCGCGTGCGTAGGATAGAACCAGCGTACGGGTGATCGCTGGTCGGCGCAGCCTCAATGGACCAAAGGGCCTGATTCCACGCTGTATCTCTAAACTCTAAAATATTACGGAAAACTATGATCTATCAAATCCATCCCTTTTGCTGAAACTTTTTTTATTTTTTTTTTTTTTTTTTTTTTTATTTATTTATTAGAAGTAGACATATTATAAAATGTAGTTACATATTATAGTAAAAAAAACTTTTCATATACATCAGTCATACATTATTACCTTTTGCTGAAACTTTCTGTAATGTCACATTAGACAATGAAATGAACCTCAGGTCATATAGCTGTGGCATGGTCAAGGCTGTTTGCTGTAAAATCGGCCAGCATTACATCTGTTTCAATACCTCTGCTGCTGAAATGTTCACCACATCACTGTAAAAACTCCCTCGGTCTCTCTCGCTAACTCTCAAATTCCTGTCCACCCATTGTCTACGTACGCATTGACAACACCAACACAAAATGCTGGAGTAACTCAGCGGGACAGGCCGCATCGCTGGAGAGAAGGAATGGATGACATTTCGGGTCAGCACCCTTCTTCGGACTGATGTCAGGGGAGTGGAAGGTACATAGATAAGGAAGTGTATAGATAAGGAATGGTAAGGTGTGAAAACAGGACAAGGGGAATGGAGATCTAGGATATTGTAGATCATTGTACCCAGCACTAGCTTGACCACATTGACTCCTGGTCTCAACTTTAAATTTCTCATTCTTTTACAAATACCTCTCTGGTTTTCTTCCTTCTTATCTTTAATTTTCTCCAAACAGACGACCCTTGTGCCCCAACTTTTCATGGCTCGGATCACCAAACATAATTCCTCAATTGGTGGCATGTCTTTAGTTTGTAAAGGCTTTGAGCTCTGGAAAGGAGAGGGAGGGAGAGGTGGGGGAGGGAGAGGTGAGGGAGGGAGTGGAGGAGGGGAGGAGGAGAGGGGAGAGAAGAGGGAGAGTGAAGAGGAGAGGGAGGGAGTGTTGGGGGATGAGGGGAAATGAGCTGAACCTGTGCAGTTGGGGGTTATTGGTGAGTGGTGGAATATTGTGTTGGAGGAACCGGTTACGTTGGGGGAATGGGTGAGTGGTGGATTATTGCAACGGGGAATGGGGCCCAACGGGTCCCACTTGGTCTAGTCTTCCACTAAACGTTTTCCCCTTCATCCTGTATCTGTACACTGTGGATGGCTTGATTGTAATGATGTATAACCTTTTAGCTGACTGGATAGCAAGCAACAAAAAGCTTTTCATTGTACCTTGGTACACATGACAATAGTTTAGTTTAGTTTAAGGAGACAGCGCGGAAACAGGCCCTTCGGCCCACCGAGTTCACATCGACCCTCGATCCCTGCACTCTACCACTATCCTACATACACGGGGGGGCAATTTACAATTTTACTGAAGCCAATTAACCTACAAACCTGTACGTCTCTAGAGTGCGGGAGGAAACCGGAGATCCCAGACAAGACCCACGCAGGTCACGGGGTGAACGTCCAAACTGCGGACAGGTAGCACCTGCAGTCAGGATCGAATCCAGGTCTGTGGCGCTGTTATGCCCCTGTCCCACTTAGGAAACCTGAACGGAAACCTCTGGAGACTTTGCGCCCCACCCAAGGTTTCCGTGCGATTCCCGGAGGTTGCAGGTGGTTGCCGGAGGTTGCAGGTAGTGGGAGCAGGTAGGGAGACTGACAAAAACCTCCGGATTGTTCCCGATGTTGGGGAAGTCCAGAACAAGGGGTCACAGTTTAAGGATAAGGGGGAAATCTTTTAGGACCGAGATGAGGAAAACATTTTTCACACAGAGAGTGGTGAATCTGTGGAATTCTCTGCCACAGAAGGTAGTTGAGGCCAGTTTATTGGCTATATTTAAGAGGGAGTTAGATGTGGCCCTTGTGGCTAAAGGGATCAGGGGGTATGGAGAGAAGGCAGGTACAGGATACGGAGTTGGATGATCAGCCATGATCATATCGAATGGCGGTGCAGGCTCGAAGGGCCGAATGGCCTACTCCTGCACCTATTTTCTATGTTTCTATGTTTCTATGGAAACCTCCGGGAACCGCACGGAAACCTTGGGTGGGGCACAAAATCTCCAGAGGTTTCCGTTCAGGTTTCCTAAGTGGGACAGGGGCATAAAGCAGCAGCTCTACCGCTGTGCCACCGTGTCACCGACAATAATGATCAAAACTAAAACAGTAAAACGCACCCGGGAAGATATCATCCAACAAATGACAGTGCGAACAACTTGAGGTGTGAATAGAAAATAAAATTATACAAATAGATATCAGTTGTGTAGAGCGGCTCATTTGCATGTTAAGTCCATCTGAAATTGCAAACTTAGCTTAGAAGGGCTGAAGCCAATCAGCTGGCTTCAGCGACGTCATTAGCAAGACCTCTGGGGAAGAAGCGATGTTTGTGACACAGGAGGTCTATTTTTGGGACCAGAAAGTTGAAGCCTTGTTTTTAAATAGGCAATAAATATTTGATTGCCATATAAGTTTTTAACATCAGCATTGGAATTAAATGTACTGCCTCATAAACCTCTGCCTAGCTCCTATTCCGAGCTTTTGCAACACTCTGTTTCCTTTTTATCCATATCCAATGGATATTTTTAAGGCGGTGATAGATTTTTGTGTAGCAAGGAACTGCAGATGCTGGTTTACACCGAAGATAGACACAAAATGCTGGAGTAACTCAGTGGGAGAGGCAGCATCGCCGGAGAGAAGGAATGGGTGACGTTGGACCTTGGACTTTGATTCATGGCACCAACAGCACGTGTAATATATGCAAAAAATAATTTTCTGTGCAGTTGCATATGTGGAAAATAAAGCAGCATTGAACTAGAGTCTTAGAGTCATAGAATGTTTTATGGCCCTGTCCCACTTAGGAAACCTGAACGGAAACCTCTGGAGACTTTGCGCCCCACCCAAGGTTTCCGTGCGGTTCCCGGAGGTTTTTGTCAGTCTCCCTACCTGCTTCCACTACCTGCAACCTCCGGCAACCACCTGCAACCTCCGGGAACCGCACGGAAACCTTGGGTGGGGCGCTAAGTCTCCAGAGGTTTCCGTTCAGGTTTCCTAAGTGGGGCAGGGGGCATTACAGTGTGGAAACAGGCTCTTCGGCCCGACTTGCCCACACTGGCCAACATGTCCCAGCTACACTAGTCCCACCTGCCACATCCCTCCAAACCTGTCCTATCCATGTGCCTGTCTAACCAACTGTGTCATAAATGTTGGGATAGCCCCAGCCTCAACTACCTCCTCTGGCAGCTTGTTCCATACTCTTGAACATGGAACGTTTGACCCATAGTTTCACTTAAAAATGACCTCTTTGCTCTTCCTGCAGTGTCTTTGCTCCTGGCAGACGACTCAGCAGCAGGACCTTTGACCATGTTCACCTGGCCTCAGGTCATGGCGCCAAGGATAATCTTGGACGCCCCTCTGTCACCCTTCCTGAGAGCAGCGAACGCAACCTAGGGATTTACTGGGTCACATTCAGAAGAATATTTACAAACAAATGTTCATAGAAACATAGAAACATAGAAAATAGGTGCAGGAGTAGGCCATTCGGCCCTTCGAGCCTGCACCGCCATTCAATATGATCATGGCTGATCATCCAACTCAGTATCCTGTACCTGCCTTCTCTCCATACCCCCTGATCCCTTTAGCCACAAGGGCCACATCTAACTCCCTCTTAAATATAGCCAATGAACTGGCCTCAACTACCTTCTGTGGCAGAGAGTTCCAGAGATTCACCACTCTCTGTGTGAAAAATGTTTTTCTCATCTCGGTCCTAAAGGATTTCCCCCTTATCCTTAAGCTGTGACCCCTTGTTCTGGACTTCCCCAACATCGGGAACAATCTTCCTGCATCTAGCCTGTCCAACCACTTAAGAATATTGTAAGTTTCTATAAGATCCCCCCTCAATCTCCTAAATGCTAGCGAGTTCGAAAGGCTGAGGTGATACGAGGCTACAAGCTGTGAGATGAAGACTGTCCTAAAGAAATATGAAGTCGGCCCTTAGGTATTTCACCACTTTACTCGGTTCTTGGTTGGTTCTTGTTATCCTGTACTGGACAAGAGTGCTTTCAAATCAATATCCACTGCAGTCATTGGATTTATTTCCTTTCTTCAGTATCGCAACAATAAAGAGAGTGGTGAATCTGTGGAATTCTCTGCCACAGAAGGTAGTTGAGGCCAGTTCATTGGCCATATTTAAGAGGGAGTTAGATGTGGCCCTTGTGGCTAAAGGGATCAGGGAGTATGGAGAGAAGGCAGGTACAGGATACTGAGTTGGATGATCAGCCCTGATGATATTGAATGGCGGTGCAGGCTCGAAGGGCCGAATGGCCTACTCCTGCACCTAATTTCTATGTTTCTATGTTTCTATATGGGGATAAACATCAACAAGCTGGAGTGACTCAGCGGGACAGGCAGCATCTCTGGAGAAAAGGAACAGGTGACGTTTCGGGTGGAGACCCTTCTTCAGACTGAGGTTCCGGAGGAGAGGTCTGAAACATATCAGAGCTGACTCAAGAAGGGTGGAGCCCACAATGGTCCATTGTTGGCCGTGGAATGGGGTGATAATGAATGGACACGAACAGTGAAACTGGCAGGACGTCTAGGGTGGGGGAGGGATGGAGAGAGAGAGGGAATGCAAAGGCTACTTGAAGTTAGAGAAATCGATATTCTTACCGCTGGCATGTGAGAGACATGGGGATTTCCAATGAATGGAAACTATATCACTCATACTCTGAGTGAGGGAGCTAAAGCAGCGGTCTGTCATATTTTATTCTGATTTGTAAATGATTAAAGGAAAACACATTGTGTCAGAGGTACATGAACACGGATTACAACTGCGGCATGCATAAAAGATGAACACTGCTGAAGAAGTCTGCTTACAACAGGTAGCTGTGGGGGGTAGATGTTAACACACCATTCAGTCACGCTGTGTAAGGGAGTATCTGAGGCACTGCTGAACGACTCAGACATTGAGCAGTTTGGTTATTTTTAAAATACAAGTAGAATGATGAACATCATTTGGTGTTCGTTTCTTTTGTTTCTTTCATGCATCATTGCCCTGCACTATTGTATTTGTGCCTGAAGCCCGCAGAATACAGACACCATCTGCTGCAGCACTAGGGTGGGGGGAAGAGGGAATAGTGTGTGTGTGGGAGAGGGTGTGTGTGTGTGTGTGTGTGTGTGTGTGTGTGTGTGTGTGTGTGTGTGTGTGTGTGTGAGGGAAGGAGTGTGGTAGATGTGTGTGGTGTGCGGGAGAGTGTGTGTTGTGTGTGTGTGTTGTGGTGTGTTGGTGTGTGGTGTGTGTGTGTGTGTGAGGGAGAGTGTGTGTGTGTGTGTGTGAGGGAGAGTGTGTGTGTGTGTGTGTGTGTGTGTGGTGTGTGTGTGTGTGTGTGTGTGTGTGTGTGTGAGGGAGAGTGTGTGTGTGTGTGTTGTGTGTGTGTGAGGGAGAGTGTGTGTGTGTGGGTGTTGAGGGAGCAGTGTGTGTGGTGTGTGTGTGTGTGGTGTGTGTGTGTGTTGTGTGTGTGTGTGGTGTGATGTGTAGTGTGTGTGTGTGTGTGTGTGTGTTGTGTGAGGGCGAGTGTGTGTGTGTGTGTGAGGGAGAGTTGTGTTGTGGTGTGTGTGTGTGTGTGTGTGGTGTGTGTGTTGTGTGTGGTGTGTGTGTGTGTGTGTGTGTGTGGGCGAGTGTGGGGTGTGTGTGTGGGCGGGCGCCTGTGTGGTGTGGTGTGTGTTGTGGTGTGTGTGTGTGTGTCGTGTGTGTGTGTTTGTGGGTGTGTGTCGTGTGTGTGTGTGTGTGTGTGTGTGTGTGTGTGTGTGTGTGCGGAGTGGGTGTGGTGTGTTGTGTGTGTGGCGTGTGTGTGTGTGTGTGTGTGAGCGCGTGTGTGTGTTGTGTGGTGTGTTGTGGTGTGTTGTGTGTGGAGCGAGCGCTGTGTGTGTGTGTTGTGTGTGTTGTGGCGCGAGAGAGGAGGTGTGGGTGTGTGTGTGTGTTGGTGGGTGTGTGTCGCGCTGTAGAGGAGAGGCGGAGAAGCGAGGAGAGAGGCGAGAGCAGAGACGCGGCGCGCGACGAGAGAGCGGCTGCGCGGCGCGAGAGCGGGGAGAGGGAGGGCGGGGAGGAGAGAGAGAGAGCGGGAGAGGGCTGTGATGGAGAATAGCGAGCGATTGAAGGGAGCGAGAGAGAGAGAGAGGGAGTGTGGGGGGAGCGAGAGAGAGAGGGTGCATGCAAGAGGGAAAGAACGAGAGAGAGAGCATGAGTGAGAGAGTGCGCACAAGAGAGAGAATGAGTGAGTGGGAGAGAGAGAGAGCATGCAAGCGAGAGAGAGAGAGAGAGAGAGAGAGAAAATGAGAAAGGGAGCGAGAGAATGATTTGCTTTAATGCAGATCAGAAGATGCTGCTGTTGAAATGGTTCAATGGGCAGTAATGCAAATGTTTTTTTTATTTCTTCAATGAGATGCCAGAATCAGAATGAGAAGGAGAAGTTCATCACTGATAGTAGGCAGTAGAATTGTGGCCAACAGCAGAAAATTATTCACTTCCCAACACTCATCCCTTTGAAGTCAATGAGGGGAATGTATCGAGAATATCACCGAGTCCACGCTGACCATCGACCATCCGTTTACACTGGTTTCATGTCCTCCATACTAAGGGCAATTTTACAGAAACCAATTAACTTACAATCCTGCACGTCTTTGGAATGGGGGTGGGGGTGGGGGGGGGGGGCTGGACAACACAAGGAAAATCCATGCGGTCACAGGGGGAATGGCCAAACTCCACACAGACAGCACCCGAGTTCAGGATCGAACCCGTGTCTCTGGCGCTATGAGGGCAGCAGCTCCAGCACTGTGCCACCCAACGTTTGGTACTGGAGATTAAAAGGCTCATTCTTCTGATCCAATGCTCCCAGGAGCAGGGTGAGGAGCGGTAGATACAAGACGCTGGACTAACTCATCAGAAGGGTCCCGGTCGAAAATGTCACCCATCCGCAGTCTCTAGAGATGCTGCCTGAACCTTGCCGAGTTCCTCCCGCACGTTGTGTTTGGTTTAGAGATACAGCGCTGAAACAGGCCCCGTGGCTGCCCGAGTCCACGCCGACCAGCGATCCCCGCACACTAGCCATATCCCACAGACTCGGGACAATTCACACATTTTGTTTACCAAAGCCAATTAAGCTGCAAACCTGTGCGTCTTTGGAGTGTGGAAGAAAACCGGAGCCCACGCAGATAACAGGGAGAACGTGCAAACTCCGTACAACCAGGATCCGTAGTCAGGAGCGGACCCGGGTCTCTGGCGCTGCAAGGCAGCAACTCTACCGCTGCGCCACCGCGCCTCCCATTCCACACAGGATTTCAGCATCTGCAGTTCCTTGTGTCGAAGAGTAAAGCATCATAGAGTCACAAAGTACCACAGCACGGAAACAGGCCCTTCGGCCCGAATTATCCATGGCGACAGAGATGCCCCATTATGCTAGTCCCACCTGCCTGCATTTGTCCCATATCTCTCCAAATCTTTCCTGTCTATCTGTCTGTCATATATCTCCCTTGGAAGTATCTTGGCAGTTTTTGGCTTAGCATGGCGGCACAGTGGCGTAGTGGCAGAGTTACTGCCATACAGCGCCCGAGACCTTGGTTCGATCCTGACTACGGGCGCTTGTCTATATGGAGTTTGTACGTTCTCCTTGTGACCTGTGTGGGTTATCCCCGAGATCTCCGGTTTCCTCCCACACTCTAAAGACGTACATGTTTCGAGGTTAATTGGCTTGGGTATCAAGGTACAAATTGTAGGGTAGCCTTAATGTACGGGGATCGCTGGTCGGAGCGGACGTGGTGGGCCAAAGGGCCTATTTCCGTGCTGTTATTCTAAACTAAACTAAACTATAGGCTTCGTAGAATTGTGAAATTGTCCCTAGTGTGTGTGTGTAGGATAGAGTTAGTGTGTGGGCATCGCTGGGCGGCGCGGAATCGCTGGGCAGAGGGGCCTGTTTCCGCGCTGTAACTCTGAACTAAACTATAAAAAAGAGGGTTGGTTCAGACAGGGAGTCCCTCTATTCAGAGTGCCTGCTGAGAGACAGTAGGTGCCTTGCAAGCTATTTTCTCCATTGGTGGAAAGCCACTGAAAAAAAAAAAAAATCTATTTAACTAAACCTTGAACAGAATGAGATAATGTTCGTACAATGTATTCAGTTGAGAAGTGAGGGGATTGCTGTCAAGGCCAGCAATTATTGTCATCGAGTTCCTGTCCTTGAGTGGGTGGCAATGAGTCACAACCCTGGGCTCTGAAGTGAATTTAACTTTGGTCACCAGTGCTAAATGACAGAGAGTGTCATAAGTTCCCAAGTGCTAGGAGCAGAATTAGGCCATTCGGTCTATCGAGTCCATTCCGACATTCAATCGTGGCTGACCCATCTCTCCTTCCAAACCCCATTCTCCAGCCTTCTCCCCATAACCCCTGGCACCTGTCGACCTGCTTGTTGTATCATTCGGTGCAAATGATTTAAATCAAACTGAGCATGAGGGTAGGAAGGAACTGCAGATGCTGGTTTACACCGAAGTTAGGCACTGGAGTAACTCAGCGGGACGGGCAGCGTCTCTGGAGAGAAGGGATGGGTGCCGTTTCGGGTCGAGACCCTTCTTCAGACTGAGAGTCAGTGGAGTGTCTATGCACCATTTGTTAAAAAACTGTCCAGAACAAGGGGTCACAGTTTAAGGTTAAGGGGGAAATCTTTTAGGACCGAGATGAAAAAAACATTTTTCACACAGAGAGTGGTGAATCTCTGGAACTCTCTGCCGCAGAAGGTAATTGAGGCCAGTTCATTGGCTATATTTAAGAGGGAGTTAGATGTGGTTCTTGTGGCTAAAGGGATCAGGGGGTATGGAGAGAAGGCAGGTACAGGATACTGTGGATGATCAGCCATGATCATATTGAATGGCGGTGCAGGCTCGAAGGGCCGAATGGCCTACTCCTGCACCTATTTTCTATGTTTCTATGTCTATGTTTCTATGTTAAGAAAATAAAATTAAGTGTGTTGCTGTTATTCTAAGTGATTTCACAGATTCACAGGGGTGGCACAGTGGCACAGTGGCACTGCCTCAGACCGCCAAAGACCCGGGTTTGATCCTGACTACAGGTGCTATCTGTACGGAGTTTGTACGTTCTCCCTGTGATCATGTGGGTTTTCTCCGGGTGCTCTGGTTCACCTTGTAATGACCCGTAGGTTTGTAAGTTAATTGGCCTCTATAAATGACCCCTAGTGTGTAGGAGAACTAGTGTATGCGTGAACGCTGATTGGCACGCACTCGATGGGCCGAAGTGCCTACTTCCATGCTGTATCTCTAAAATAAACTAAAGATTTTGTTTAATCTGATCCACTATCTATTCCTGCCTGCTGTGATCCAACGGTTCAAAATGGCACTTCAAGAGAGGCAGTAAAATGCCTGAGAGAACTGTATCAAAACAACAACTTGCCTTCAACAGCAACATCATGAGGAGTGCAGACACCCTCCTTCATGCTGCCTGCCTCGCTGAGTTATTCCAGCATTTTGTGTCTATCTTAGGTTTAAACCAGTATTCAAGATTCAAGTTTCAAGAGAGTTTCTTGCAATGTGTCCCAGATGGGACAATGAAATCCAGAACAACAGAATATAGCAGGCATGAATACAGAACAGATCAGTGTGTCCAGATACCATTATATAAATATATACACACATGAATAAATAAACATAAAGTGCAAATAAACAGATAATGGGCTATTAATGTTCAGTTTTATTTGAGTTGAGTTTAATAGCCTGATGGCTGTGGGGAAGTAGCTATTCCTGAACCTGGACGTTGCAGTCTTCAGGCTCCTGTACCTTCTACCTGAAGGTTACCTGAAGGGGTCACAGTTTAAGGATAAGGGGGAAATCTTTTAGAACTGAGATGAGGAAAACTTTTTTCACACAGAGAGTGGTGAATCTCTGGAATTCTCTCCCGCAGAAGGTAGTTGAGGCCAGTTCATTGGCTATATTTAAGAGGGAGTTAGATGTGGCCCTTGTGGCTAAAGGGATCAGGGGGTATGGAGAGAAGGCAGGTACAGGATACTGAGTTGGATGATCAGCCATGATCATATTGAATGGCGGTGCAGGCTCGAAGGGCCGAATGGCCTACTCCTGCACCTATTTTCTATGTTTCTATGTTTCTATGTTATGGGGAGATGCGTGTGTGGCCAGGATGGTGTGGGTCCTTGATGATACTGCTAGCCTTTTTGAGGCAGCGACTGCGATAGATCCCCTCGATGGAAGGGAGGTCAGAACCGATGATGGACTGGGCAGTGTTTACTACTTTTTGTTGTCTTTTCCGCTCCAGGGCGCTCAAGTTGCCAAACCAAGCCACGATGCAACCGGTCAGCATGCTCTCGACTGTGCACCTGTAGAAGTTAGAGAGAGTCCTCCTTGACAAACCGACTCTCCGTAATCTTCTCAGGAGGTAGAGGCGCTGATGTGCTTTCTTGATAATTGCATCAGTGTTCTCGGACCAGGAGAGATCTTCAGAGATGTGCACGCCCAGGAATTTGAAGCTCTTGACCCTTTCCACCATCGACCCGTTGATATAAATGGGACTGTGGGTCCCCATCCTACCCCTTCCAAAGTCCACAATCAGTTCTTTGGTTTTGCTGGTGTTGAGGGCCAGGTTATTGCGCTGGCACCACACGTGGTTGAACGACCACATGGAAACAGGCCCTTCAGCAAACCGACCATCGATCACACTAGTTCGATGTTATCCCACTTCCACATCCACTCCTTACACACCAGGGGCAATTTACAGAGA
Organism: Amblyraja radiata; assembly: GCF_010909765.2. NCBI lineage: Eukaryota > Metazoa > Chordata > Chondrichthyes > Rajiformes > Rajidae > Amblyraja > Amblyraja radiata. Next base: position 94,408,228 of record NC_045961.1, read on the forward strand.
CCATTTACATACAGTGAGCCTGGGCTATAGGAGTAAACCAGAGCACCAGGAGCAAACCTATGCAATCACAGGGAGAAGGTTGCAAACACCGCACAGATAGCACCCGAGGTCTGGGTCGAACATGGGTCTTTGGTGCTGTGAGGCAGCAACTCTACCAGCTGTTGACTTAATGGTGATATGATGCAAACATGGAAAGTGGATTTAAGAGGAATTTTCAAACAAGGCAGAGGGCAAGGTAGACCTCTAGAGTTCAGGACTTTGGCGGCTAATAGTGCGGCCACCACTGGTGATGCAATGAGATTGAAGATGGCACAGTCAAGATGGTCTCCACTGCCGAAGTACTAAATTGCACATTAGACCAGGATTGTGTGCAAAGGGCATCTCAGAGGGCTGCAGAGCAGATGGAGGTTGCAGAAGGGGTGACACAGTGGAGCAGCGGTTAGAGTTGCTGCCTTACAGCACCAGAGACCAGGGTTCAATTCTGACTACGGGTGCTTTGTCTGTATGGAGTTTGTACCTTCTCCCTGTGACCTGCGTGGGTTTGCTCCGGGTGCTCTGGTTTCCTCCCACACTCCAAAGAAATACAGGTTTAGATGCTAATTGGCTTGGTAAAAATTGTAAATTGCCCCTAGTGTGTGTAGGATAGTGTTAGTGTGTGGGGATCGCTGGTCGGCGTGGACTCAGTGGGCCAAAGGGCCTGTTTCTGTGCTGTATTTCTAAACGAAATTTTTTTTTTTAAGTACAAAGGGGAAAAAAAAAGACTTTAAGGCTTGACAGCTCTTTCCTATAACATGGTGAATAAACTGAACGCAATACTCTAAATATGTCCTCACTAATGTCTGATGTAATTGTAGCTTCACATCCCAACTCTATACTCAATAATAAATCAATTGTATGATCAGTTGGTTGTAGAATTATATAAGGGAGGAGAACGATATGGTGGTGTTAAACAGGTCGTGCTGCTACCTGACATCTTCAATTCAGGTTTGATCCTGAACCCGAAGGTTGACACAAAATGCTGGAGTAACTCAACGGGACAGGCAGCATCTCTGGAGAGAAGAAATGACCCTCCCTCAGTCTCGACCCAAAACGTCACCCATTTCTTCTCTCCAGAGATGTTGCCCGTCCCGCTGAGTTACTCCAGCATTTTGTGTCTGCCTTCGATTTAAACCAGCACTTGCAGTTCTTTCCTACACGTTTGATCCTGATCTTTGTTTGTGTGGTGTTTAAGAAAGAACTGCAGATGCTGGTAAAAATTGAAGGTAGACAAAAAATGCTGAAGAAGGGTCTGAAGAAGGGTCTCGACCTGAAACGTCGCCTTTTCCTCCTCTCCATGGATGCTGCCTCACCCACTGAGTTTCTCCAGCATTTTTTGTCTGCCTTCTGTTTGTGTGGAGTTTGCGTGCGTGCTCTCCCTGTGGCTGTGTGGGTTTCCTCCAGTATCCTCCCGCATTCCAAAGACTTGCTGGTTGATGGTTTCATCGGCCACTTTAAATGGACCCCAGATGGTAGGACTATCAGATTGACATTGATGAGCATGTGAGAGGAACAGGTTAAAGGGAAATGAATGAATTAATGAATGGGACTACTCTCAGAGCTGATATGGTTTCCTGCCATTCAGTCATAGAGTGATACAGTGTGGAAACAGATCATTCGGCCCAACTTGCCCACAACAGCCAACATGCCCCGGCTACACTAGTCCCACCTGCCAGAGTTTGGTCCATATCCCCCCAAACCTGTCCTATCCATGTACCTGTCTAAATGCTTCTTAAATGTTGGGATATTCGCTGCCTCAACTACCTCCTCTGGCAGCTTGTTTCATACACCCACCACCCTATGTGTGAAAAGGCTACCCCTCACCTTAAACCTATGTCCTCCGGGCCTCGATTCACCTACACTGGTCAAGAGACTCTGTGCATCTACCCGATCTATTCCTTTCATGATCGTATACACCTCTATAAGATCACCCCTCATCCTCCTGCGCTCCAAGGAATAGAGACCCAGCCGACTCAGTACCCTACTCTGCCATATCATTAGAAAACATGTAAAATAACCCTGCCCATTGTATTATGTTTTTTTGCTGTTCACCGTGCAAAAGTAGTCCTGTGTTACTGCCTTGTCAGATTGGTGACTTATATTTTTTAAGATAGACCTCGTGGTGCTCTCAGTATGCCATTCTGATCTTCTTACCGAAATAGCATTCGGCCTCTGGACCTGACTGAGGGATATGTTGAGAAATGAGGTTGCACATCACGTTGAAAACATAATTCTACCACAGAGCTGTGACCTGACATATCTGTTCTGAGTCTAGGGTGGCACAGTGGTGCAGCAGTAGAGTTGCTGTCTTGCTGCACCAGGGACCTGACTTCAATCCCGACTACAGGTGCTGTCTGTACCTAGTTTGTCAGTTCTCCCCGTGAGCTTTCCCTGGGAACTCCGGTTTTGTCCCACGCTCCAAAGACACACAGGTTTGTCGGCTACTTGCCTTGGTAAAGTTGTAAAATTGTCCCTAGTGTGTGTAGGTTAAGGGCCTGTCCCACGAGCATGCGACCTGCATGCGGCAAGCGCGACCAAACCGGAAGCGGGGGTCGCACGGAGGTCGAGTGATCCCCGTACAGGGCCGGTCCCACCAGCATGCGACCAGCATGCGGCAAGCGCGACCAAACTGGAAGCGGGGGCCGCGCGGAGGTCGAGTGAGTGACGTGAAGTTCGGGCGAAGTCCGCGGGAAGTTCGCGAGTGACGTACGGCGTCAAGGCGCTGCGTACGGTGTCGAGACGCTGCGCACGCCTGTCGAGACGCTGCGGGTCGGCAGGCCGTTGCCGAGCGGACCTTTTGAACACAGTCAGTTTTTCGGAGCCCCGCACGATGTCGGGACCAGCTCCCCACAACCCCATACGGCTCCGGCGATCGAAGTGGGACCGGCCCCGCGAGGCCGTACGGCTCAAGCGACCACGTTAGGTCGCGCTTGCCGCATGCAGGTGCATGCTGGTGGGACAGGCCCTTTAGTGTTAGAGTGCGGGGATCGCTGGTCGGCACTGACTCGATGGGCCGAAGGGACTGTTTCTGCACTGTATCTCCAGACCAAATGAAACTATCCCATTTAAGTTAGTGGTGGAGCATAATACAGGCCAACAGAAGGCCTCCTTGGTTTTTGTGGGGGAGATTTTGACTTGACAAGTTATTCCTGCCATTGACTGATCCATAGACTAATGCAACTATAACTGATGGATCACCGATGGAAGATGGAGGTTTATCTACGATGATGGAATAATATGACAACTAAATCCAGAAAGGCACAAAGGTCAGCGATGGTGCTTTCTGTCAGAAGAAGGGTCTCAACCATAACGTCACCCATCCTCTTTCTCCCGAGATGCGGCCTGACCTGCTGAGTTACTCCAGCACTTTGCATCTATCTTTGGTATAAACCAGCATCTTCAGTTCATCGTTTCCACGCAGTGCCACGGGAGATCTCATGCAGTCCTTTTATGTTTGACCTGTGAGATTTTATAGATTAGTGATTTTTTAACCTAAGTGACTGTGCAATGAGCTGTAGATTGAATATTGGGATATTATGTGTCAAAATTGAATATTGGGAATACGTGTCAAAACGTTAAAAGAAAAACCTCAAAATAAAATACACGAAAAAGCTGGAGAAACTCAGCGGGTGCAGCAGCATCTATGGAGCGAAGGAAATAGGCAACGTTTCGGGCCGAAACGTTGCCTATTTCCTTCGCTCCATAGATGCTGCTGCTCCCGCTGAGTTTCTCCACCTTTTTTGTGTACCTTCGATTTTCCAGCATCTGCAGTTCCTTCTTAAACTCAAAATAAAATATATTGTATCGTAGAGAGATACAGTACAGAAACAGGACCACCAAGAACTGTAATAATCACGTATCAACTTATCGTACCTAACCCATTCTCACCAACTTCTAGACAATGCACCCAGATTCCACCTCATTAGGGACAATTTACAAGGGCAATTATCCAGCCAAACCAAATGCCCTTTAGTTGGACTACACTCATGGTGTCATACAGTGTGAAAACAGGCCCTTCGGTCCAACTTGCTCATGCCAACCAACATGTCCCATCTACACTAGTCCCACCTGACTGCATGTGGCTCATATCGCTCTGAATCTGTCCTATCCATGTACCTGGCCAAATGTTTCTTAAATGTTACGATGGTCCCAGCAGATGTGGGAAGAAACTGGAGCATGCAGAAAAAACAAAAAAAAAACACAGGGGAAAACGTCTGTGGAATTCTGTGCCACTGGAAGCCGGTTTTCTGGATGCTTTCAAGAGAGAGCTAGATAGGGCTCTTAAAATAACAGAGTCAGGGGATAAGGGGTGAAGGCAGGAACGGGGTACTGATTGGGGATGATCAGCCATGATCACAGTGAATGGCGGTGCTGGCTCGAAGGGCCAAATGGCCTACTCCTGCACCTATTGTCTATTGTCTATTGTCCAAAATGTGCACAGACAGAATCGGGCGTCAGAACTGAACGTACGTTGCCGGAGTTGTATGGGAGCATCTCAACCAGCCATCGTGTCACAGATTTGAATGGAAGATTTAAAGAGGGCATCTCTGCATCCAGCTCTGTGCTGTCATATGTTGATAGATGTTGTGGAACTGTGCTGCTGCCTGTCTTGGCCAGGACTCTCTTGTAAAAGAGATTTTTAATCTCAATGAGACTTCTCCTGGTTAAATAAAGGTTAAATAAAATAAAATAAAAAAGAATGGAGCGTCTGGGCTTGTATACTCTGGAATTTACAAGGATGAGAGGGGATCATTGAAGCATATAGAATTATTAAGGGTTTGGACACACTAGACGCAGGAACCATGTTCCCGACGTTGGGGGAGTCCAAAATCAGGGGCCACAGTTTCAGAATGAGGGGTAAGCCATTTATAACGAAGATGAGGAAACACTTTTTTCACACAGAGGGTTGTGAATCTGTGGAATTCTCTGCCTCAGAAGGCAGTGGAGGCCAATTCTCTGTATGCTTTCAATAAAGAGTTGGATAGAACTCTTAAAGATAGCAGTCAAGGGATATGGGGAAAAGGCAGGAATGGGGAACTGAGTGTGGATGATCGGCCATGATCACAGTGAATGGTGGTGCTGGCTCGAAGGGCCGAATGGCCCACTCCTGCACCTATTGCCTGTTGTCTATTGTCTATTGTCTATTGTCTAATAACAATCTTTGGAGCCATCTCCACATGAGGAACTTTGGCCTGGGTGATTGCACTGAATGATGTCAAAAAATGGTTTGACTTATTTTGTGGGGCGGTGCTTTCTTCACCCCTGTATTTTTTTAATTTAGAGATACGGCCGGAAACAGGCCCTTCGGCCCTCCGAGTTCGCTCCAACCAGCGATCCCCGCACATTACCACGATCCTATACACACTAGGGACAATTTACACTTATCCCAAGTATACAAGCCCAAGCCAATTAACCTACAAACCTGTACGTCTTTGGAGTGTGGAACGAAACCGAAGATCTCGGAGAAAACCCACGCAGGTCACGGGCAGAACGTACAAACTCCGTACAGACAGCACCCGTAGTCGGGATCGAACCCGCGTCTCTGGTGCTGCAAGCGCTATAAGGCAGCAACTCTACCGCTGTGCCACTGCAGTGTATTATGGAATACGAGAAGGATATTGAGGAGATCAGAATCTGAGAACCATCAATATCAGCTAAGAAGCCTGAGGTGCAGCCTCAGGGTAAACTTGAAATAGTATTACGTGTATTATTCTACGTCTGCAAGTCTACTCTGTGGTATGCCTCAATATCTGTTTGATTTTCGCTTTAAATTCTGACTGTGGAAGTTTGTTTACAGATTTATTGCATTACAGAAAGGCACTTCAATGACAAATTTAGACACCAGTCCAAAAATGTGAAAATGAAGCAGATTTCACATGACTTAGTCAACTAAGCATTTCAGGTAAAAGTCTAAAATCTAAAAGGAAGTACTTGAAAAATTATGTTTGGAATGACAAAAAAAATAATGATCAGAAATGAGATGCAGGGAACTAGAATCAAGAACCAGAGGACACAGGTTTAAGGTGAGGTGGGGAAACATGTAATAGGCACCTGAGGGACAACATTTTTTCACACAAAGGATGGTGGGTGTATGGAATAGAAACATAGAAACATAGAAATTAGGTGCAGGAGTAGGCCATTCGGCCCTTCGAGCCTGCACCGCCATTCAATATGATCATGGCTGATCATCCAACTCAGTATCCTGTACCTGCCTTCTCTCCATACCCTCTGATCCCCTTAGCCACAATGGCCACATCTAACTCCCTCTTAAATATAGCCAATGAACTGGCCTCGACTACCCTCTGTGGCAGAGAGTTCCAGAGATTCACCACTCTCTGTGTGAAAAAAGTTCTTCTCATCTCGGTTTTAAAGGATTTCCCCCTTATCCTTAAGCTGTGACCCCTTGTCCTGGACTTCCCCAACATCGGGAGCAATCTTCCTGCATCTATCCTGTCCAACCCCTTAAGAATTTTGTAAGTTTCTATAAGATCCCCTCTCAATCTCCTAAATTCTAGAGAGTATAAACCAAGTCTATCCAGTCTTTCTTCATAAGACAGTCCTGACATCCCAGGAATCAGTCTGGTGAACCTTCTCTGCACTCCCTCTATGGCAATAATGTCCTTCCTCAGATTTGGAGACCAAAATTGTACGCAATACTCCAGGTGTGGTCTCAACAAGACCCTGTACAACTGCAGTAGAACCTCCCTGCTCCTATACTCAAATCCTTTTGCTATGAAAGCTAACATACCATTCGCTTTCTTCACTGCCTGCTGCACCTGCATGCCCACTTTCAATGACTGGTGTACCATGACACCCAGGTCTCGCTGCATCTCCCCTTTTCCTAGTCGGCCACCATTTAGATAATAGTCTGCTTTCCTGTTTTTGCCACCAAAATGGATAACCTCACATTTATCCACATTATACTGCATCTGCCAAACATTTGCCCACTCACCCAGCCTATCCAAGTCACCTTGCAGTCTCCTAGCATCCTCCTCACAGCTAACACTGCCCCCCAGCTTAGTGTCATCCGCAAACTTGGAGATATTGCCTTCAATTCCCTCATCCAGATCATTAATATATATTGTAAATAGCTGGGGTCCCAGCACTGAGCCTTGCGGTACCCCACTAGTCACTGCCTGCCATTGTGAAAAGGACCCGTTTACTCCTACTCTTTGCCTCCTGTCTGCCAGCCAGTTCTCTATCCACATCAATACTGAACCCCCAATGCCGTGTGCTTTAAGTTTGTATACTAATCTCTTATGTGGGACCTTGTCGAAAGCCTTCTGGAAGTCCAGATACACCACATCCACTGGTTCTCCCCTATCCACGCTACAAGTTACATCCTCGAAAAATTCTATAAGATTCGTTAGACATGATTTACCTTTTGTAAATCCATGCTGACTTTGTCCAATGATTTCACCACTTTCCAAATGTGCTGCTATCCCATCTTTAATAACTGACTCTAGCAGTTTCCCCACTACCGATGTTAGACTAACTGGTCTGTAATTCCCCGTTTTCTCTCTCCCTCCCTTCTTAAAAAGTGGGGTTACGTTTGCTACCCGCCAATCCTCAGGAACTACTCCAGTATCTAAAGAGTTTTGAAAGATTATTACTAATGCATCCACTATTTCTGGAGCTACTTCCTTAAGTACTCTGGGATGCAGCCTATCTGGCCCTGGGGATTTATCAGCCTTTAATCCATTCAATTTACCCAACACCACTTCCCGGCTAACCTGGATTTCACTCAATTCCTCCAACTCCTTTGACCCGCGGTCCCCTGCTATTTCCGGCAGATTATTTGAGCTGCCAGAGAAGGTAGTTGAGGCAGGTACTATCACAACATTTAGTTTAGTTTAGTTTAGAGATACAGCGCGGAAACAGGCCCTTTGGCCCACCGGGTCCGCGCCGACCAGCGATCCCCGCACATTAACACTATCCTACACACACTAGGGACAATTTTTATATTTACCAAGCCAATTAACCTACAAACCAGTACGTCTTTGGAGTGTGGGAGGAAACCGATGATCCCGGAGAAAACCCACGCAGGTCACGGGGAGAACGTACAAACTCCGTACAGACAGCACCCGTAGTTGGGATCGAACCCGGGTCTCCGGCGCTGCATTCGCTGTAAGGCAGCAACTCTACCGCTGCGCCACCATGACCGCCCTTCAAAAGAACATTTGGCCAGGCACATGGATCGGATAGGTTTAGAAAGATATGGGCCAAACGTCAAGAGGTAGAACTCATGTAGATGGGGCATGTTGGTAGTCGTGGGCAAGTTGGAGCAAAGGGCCTGTTTCCATGCTGCTTGACTCTATGACTAAAAATCAAGAAAAAGATCTTGAGAATAATAAGATAAGCATAAGATAAACTAGAATAAGGAGTAAAGCCCCTGTCCCACTTAGGAGACCTAAACAGCAACCTCTGGTGACCTTGCCCGCCACCCAAAAAAAATCAAGGTCGAGGTGACCTGCAACCTCCTACCACCTCCCACGCATATGTTGAAAACCTTCCTCGACTATGACGAAAACCGGCTTCGACTAGACCTGCGACTAAAAAATTATCGATTTTTAAAACGGCAACCTATTTTTAGTCGAGGCCGGTTTTAATCATGATGAAAATATAGCAGCAACTTCGATGAAGCCTCGACCACACGGAAACCACTTTCGACCATTAGGGAGAGTGACCAAAACCTCCGGTGACCTCTTGGAAACCTTGGGTGGCGGGCAAGGTCACCAGAGGTCGCTGTTTAGGGTCTCCTAAGTGGGACAGGGGCTTAAGATTACACAAGCCAATTTAAGAAAAGCAGGATATATTTAAAGTGACACAGTGGTGCATTTGGTAGTGCTGCTAACTCCACAGTGCGTGTGACACAAGTTCAATGCAGTGCTGTCCATGTGCAGTTTGCAAATTCTCCCCTTAATTGTGTAAGAAGGAACTGTAGATGCTGGTTTAAACCGAGATAGACACAACATGCTGGAGTAAATTCAGCAGGACAGGCAGCATCTCTGGAGAGAAGGAATGGGTGATGTTTTGGGTTGAGACCCTTCTTCAGACTACTCACAGTCTGAATAAGGATCTCGACCCGAAACGTACCTCGACCTGAATACTCAGGTATTTTTGTGTCTATCTCCCCATAATTGTGTTGGCTGCTTGAGGTGATCCAGTTTCCTCATCCAAACTAAAAGATGTTTTAGCCGGTAGGTCAATTGGCCATTGTAAGTTGCCCGTAGTGTGGGTAGATACATGGTAGAATCTGCGGGGGAGCTAATAAGAAAGAGGGGGTGACTAAAGTGTAAGTGTAAATGGGTGTTTGATAGTCATTGTGGACTCAGTGGGCTGAAGGACCAGCTTCCACTCCAATTCTCTCAATGAGATAATAATAATAATAATAATAATAATGGATGGGATTTATATAGCGCCTTTCTAATACTCAAGGCGCTTTACATCGCATTATTCATTCACTCCTCAGTCACACTCGGTGGTGGTAAGCTACTTCTGTAGCCACAGCTGTCCTGGGGCAGACTGACGGAAGCGTGGCTGCCAATCTGCGCCTACGGCCCCTCCGACCACCACCAATCACTCACACACATTCACACACATTCACACACATTCACACACAGGCAAAGGTGGGTGAAGTGTCTTGCTCAAGGACACAACGACAGTATGCACTCCAAGCGGGATTCGAACCGGCTACCTTCCGGTTGCCAGCCGAACACTTAGCCCATTGTGCCATCTGTCATCGAGATAGTTGGTCAAAAGGCCTCCTTCTAATGATAAGGGAACATGGATACACCACAATATATTTTAGAGTAATCTTTCTCCACGGTAATAATTGCTTCTTATGGGAAAAATACTTTTCAATGTAAAGCAATTAATTTAAGACGGTTCGATTTCAGGAGTGTCACGGTGGCACAGCGGTAGAGTTGCTGCCTATCAACGCTTGCAGCGCCAGAGACTCGGGTTCGATCCCGACTACAGGTGCTGTCTCTACGGAATTTGTACGTTCTCCCCGTGACCACGTGGGTTTTCTGTAACTGGAGCAGTGCAGGATGGATGGGAAGGGGGGTCAGTACAGGATGAATTCAGGGACCAGTGTAGGATTGATGGAGAGTGGCAGGAGAATCAATGCAAGGTGGATAGGGAGATCAGTGCAGGGTGAATAGATGGGGGGGGGGGGGGGGTGGGAGTAGATGAGGCAGGGTGTGCACGGGATGTCTGTGAGGACTGAATAGAGGCAGGAATGGGGATCAGTGCGAGATGGAGAGGAGGGATCTCAGGATAAGGGGGGTGGAGGGGGGCGTACAAGAGAGAGAGAGAGAGAGAGAGAGAGAGAGAGGAAGGGGCAGAGGAGGTTGGAAGGTCAGCGCTCCTCGTACAACACACGGAACGGAAATCACTATCAAAATATGGAGGGCACCGGGAGACAGGGGGGACACAATACCCTCACACACATGCGCAAGGCTTCGGAGGCTCAATACAGCGCTAAATGCAGCTCAACTCTGCCTGTCTCGCCTGGTCATGCCTGGACTGATGACATATTTCCCGTAAATCCAGACAGGGCTGTAAGTTAACCCGGCGGGATAGGCAGAGTTGAGCTGGGTTTAGCGCTGCTTGTCTGCGCTGGCTGCGGGCCTGGGGGCAATGCGCCCGTCGTACTCCCGATGTCTCTGGCCACCCTTGGGGGTGGCTCTCAGGTGGGGACGGGGATGGTCCAGTGGTGGTTCGGCAGCGATTGCAGCGCCGGAGAGCCGGGATTGATCCTGCCGAGATCTGCCGAGATCTGCCGAGAGTGTTTTGGCACGTCTCCCTCCTCCAATCACCATGCTCTATCCGCAGTCCCACCCCCCCCCCCCCCCTCCTACTTCCACCTCTGACCGACATCTCCCTCCTCCAAGGGTTTGTTTTGAAAGCTCCATTGGCGGAGTGGCAAGCAGCGGCCGTTATCAGGGCGGGCGGGGGGACGGGAGGAGGAGGAGCAGGAGCCGCAGCCGCTGTGCGGGGCCCGTCATTCGCTCAGATTCTCCGTCACGCCACACTTGGCATCTTTCCCACACAATACAGTCATCAGCGACACAAAACGTCACGTTCCTTTTCTCCAGAGATGCTGCCTGACCCGCTGAGTTACTCCAGTTTTTTGTGACTATCTTCTGTATAAACCAGTATCTGCTGTGCCAAGCCGGGCAAAATGACTCGGCGTTTAGGTTGCCCGGCGGCACTTTAGGTGATCAATGGCACCCAGGCAACTGCTAATTTCGAGCCCCGATAGGCTGATGAAATCATCATGGCATGTCTTTGGATTGTGGAAGGAAACCGTAGCCACCGGAGGAAACCGACACAGTCACTGGGAGAGCAGGCAAACTCCACACAATCAGCAAAGAAAGCAGTTTTCAGACATTTTGATTCATCACAAGCCATAAGAGGACTGACTCCAGCAAAGACTGCAGGACCAAACAACATTCTAGCTGTGATGGCACAGTGGTGCAGCGGTAGAGTTGTTGCCTTACAGTGTCGGAGACCCGGGTTCGCTCCTGACGACGGGTGCTGTCTGTATGGAGTATCTACCTTCTCCCCGTGACCTGTGTGGGTTTTCTCTAGGATCTCCTGTTTCCTCCCATACTCCTAAGACGTACAGCTTTAATTGGCTGGGTATAATTGTGAACTGTCCCTGGTGTGTGTATGATAGTGTTAGTGTGCGGGGATCGCTGGTCGGTGCGGACTCGGTGGGCCGAACAGTCTGTTTCCACACCGTATCGCAGAACTAAACTAACTGTGGTATCGAAGACTTCAAATGCAGAGGCTGCTTTGTCTCTGCTGCTCTGCAGTAAACACACTGACATCCATTATACAATGTGGAAGATTACCCATGCCTGCCGAATCCACAAAAGAAAGGTCAAATCAAAGTCTGGCCCATTTCCACCCACTCAATCATCAGCCAAGTCTTGGATTGCAGAGTTCAAGGTCAATCACAGCAAACTCACAGAGATCTGGGCTCAACTATCTTCAACTAATTTGCTAATGCTTTCTCTCTCACCACAGGTCAGAAGTGGAGGTGTTCACTCATGACTATGCAACATTCAATTCAATTTGCTAAATCCCTGTAAATGTAATAGTTTTTGCCTGCATGTAGCATGACCTGGAAAACATACAGACAGGGGCTGAAAGGAAGTTAACATCTAGATCTCAAAATAGCCATTCCGACGGTGGTGCAGTGGTAGAGTTGCTGCCTTACAGCGCCAGAGACCCAGGTTCAATCCTGGTTACGGGTGCTCCAGAAACGTATAACATAGGTGCAGGAGGAGGCCATTCGGCCCTTCGAGCCAGCACCACCATTCATTGTGACCATGGCTGATCGTCCCCAATCAATAACCTGTGCCTGCCTTCTCCCCATATCCCTTGATTCCACTAGACCCTAGAGCTCTATCGGACTCTCTCTTAACTCCATCCAGTGATTTGACCTCCACTGCACTCTGTGGCAGGGAATTCCACAAATTCACAACTCTCTGGGTGAAAAAGGTTTTTCTCATCTCAGTCTTAAATGGCCTCCCCTTTATTCTAAGACTGTGGCCCATGATTCTAGACTCGCCCAACAGTGGGAAAAATTTTCTAGCTTGTCCAGTCCTTTTATAATTTTATATGTTATTATAAGATCCCCCTCATCCTTCTAATACAAGCCTAGTCTTTTCAATCTTTCCTCAAATGATAGTCCCGCCATCCCAGGAATCAATAGACAATAGACAATAGGTGCAGGAGTAGGCCATTCGGCCCTTCGAACCAGCACCGCCATTCAATGTGATCATGGCTGATCATCCCCAATCAGTACCCCATTCCTGCCTTCTCCCCATATCCCCTGACCCCGCTATTTTTAAGAGCCCTATCTAGCTCTCTCTTGAAAGCATCCAGAGAACCTGCCTCCACCGCCCTCTGAGGCAGAGACTTCCACAGACTCACCACTCTCTGTGAGAAAAAGTGTTTCCTCGTCTCCGTTCTAAATGGCTTACTCATTATTCTTAATCTGTGGCCTCTGGTTCTGGACTCCCCCAACATCTGGAACATGTTTCCTGCCTCTAGCGTGTCCAAGCCCATATCCGTGCTGTATTGCTAAACTAAACTAAACGGATAGTGCCAGTGCTTACTCATGACATTCAACAGTATTATCTTCACCGAGTTCCTCATCATCCATGTCTTAGGGCTCACGACTAACCAGAAACACAGCTAACCAGCCACATAACTATTGTGGACATACAAACAAGTTAGAGACTGGGCATCCTGTACCGAGTGACTCCACAAAGTCTCTCCAACATCTACGTGACACCTCAGAAATATAAACAAATCTTCACCACTCGCTCGTACGAATGTATCTCCAACAACCCTCAAGGATTGCAACATCCTCAAAGTCAAAGCATCCCAAGGGATTGGCATCCCAGTCAGTACTCAGTAGAGTCTCTGCCTTACAGCACTAGCAGTGCCTTAGTCTCGGGTTCGATCCCGACTATGGGTGCTTTTTGTATGGAGTTTTAGATTCTCCCCGTTTTCTCCGAGATCTTTCTTCGTTTCCTCCCAAACTCCCAAAGATGTATAGGTTTGTGCGTTCATCGGTTTGGTTTAAACTTACCTCTAGGATTTGAAACTTACCGCTGGAGTAGCAGCGCGCCTGCCAGCCAGTCGTTGCGCCATGCGTCAACGTAATGACGCGCATGCGGACTGACGGCCTTCTGTTCACGTAGTCACTCACGTGACCCCGAAGTAAAATTGTGAATTGACCCTAGCGTTTTTGTAGGATAGTGTTAATGTGCGGGGATCACCGGTCGGCGCGGACTTGGTGGGCCGAAGGGTCTGTTTCTGCACTGTATGTTGTGTCTTTCCAGATTAATTTCCCTCCTGGGATAAATAAAGTTCTATCGTACCGTATCTCTAAAAAAATTAATCCCCTCCTCACCAGTGCACTGTGGCTGCAGGGGATTTGCAGAGTAGGACAAGGGTGGGTGGCTAGGGAGTGGTGTGGAAGAGCCAAGCCTACAGTCATCGGTAGTACAGTTGGGAATATTTAGTTTAATTTAGTTTAGTTTAGAGATACAGCGCAGAAACAGGCCATTCGGCCCTCCGGGTCCGTGCCGACCAGCGATCCCCGCATATTAACAATATCTTACACACACTAGGGACAATTTTTACATTTACCAAGCTAACTCACCTACATACCTGTATGTCTTTGGAGTGTGGGAGGAAACCGAAGATGTCGGAGAAAACCCACGCAGGTCACAGGGAGAACGTACAGACTCCGTGCAAATAGTGCAGAGGAGATACATCGTGACGTGCAGGAAGGAACTGTAGATACTGTTATGTACCGAAGATAGCCACAAAGTGCAGGAGTAACTCAGCTGGTCGGGCAGCATCTCTGGAGATAAAGGATGGGTGATGTCTCAGGTCGAAATTCTTCAGACACAACTGGATCTTGCCTGGGATGGAGCATTTCATTTATGAGGAGCGACTGGACTGGAGAAGGTGAAGAAGGAGATAACTGCGGTATGTAAAATTTTCGAGAGGTATAAATAGATAAGGTAAGCTGCAGGAAACGTTTCCCCTCAGACGCGAGTCAAACTGGAAGACGCTGATTTAAGGTAAGGGGGAAGAGATTTAGAGGAGAGCTGAGAGGAACCTTTCTCACCAAGAGTGCAGCGAGGGCCTGGAAGGCAATGCCGGGAAGGGTTATGAGGTTGAAGCAGAATCATGAACAGCATTTAAGAACTAAGTGCCTGAACAAGCACTTAAATTGCCTTGGCAGAGAAGGCAATTGGCCAAGTGCTGGAAGATGGGGTTAATGGGACGTTGCCATAAGTGGGAATGTATGTGATGGGCCGAATGGCCTGTTCCATGCTGTCATGTCCATTTGAGAACAGCCAAGCTGATGTCAGGGTGGCTGTGGATATTATTGCAAAAATAAAAACAGGCAGCGTGAGAGATGCCACAGATACGGAGTCCCGAACTGCCGGCTCAGGTAGTTGAGGCAGGGACTATTGCAATGTTTAAGAAACAATTAGACAGGTAATGGATAGGTCAGGTTTAGAGGGATATGAGCCAAACGCGGGCAAGTGGGACTTGTGTAGATGGGATATGTTGGTCGGTGTGGGCAAGCTGAGCCTATGGGCCTGTCTCCTAGTAGACTATTATCTGAATGGTGGCCGATTAGGAAAAGGGGAGATGCAACGAGACCTGGGGTGTCATGGTACACCAGTCATTGAAAGTAGGCATGCAGGTGCAGCAGGCAGTGAAGAAAGCAAATGGTATGTTAGCATTCATAGCAAAAGGATTTGAGTATAGGAGCAGGGAGGTTCTACTGCAGTTGTACAGAGTCTTGGTGAGACCACACCTGGAGTATTGCGTACAGTTTTGGTCTCCTAATCTGAGAAAACACATTCTTGCCATAGAGGGAGTACAGAGAAGGTTCACCAGACTGATTCCTGGGATGTCAGGACTTTCATATGAAGAAAGACTGTATAGACTCGGCTTGTACTCGCTAGAATTTAGAAGACTGAGGGGGGATCTTATAGAAACTTACAAAATTCTTAAGGGGTTGGACAGGCAAGATGCAGGAAGATTGTTCCCGATGTTGGGGAAGTCCAGAACAAGGGGTCACAGTTTAAGGATAAGGGGGAAATCTTTTAGGACCGGGATGAGAAAAACATTTTTCACACAGACAGTGGTGAATCTTTGGAATTCTCTGCCACAGAAGGTAGTTGAGGCCAGTTCATTGGCTATATTTAAGAGGGTGTTAGATGTGGCCCTTGTGGCTAAAGGGATCAGGGGGTATGGAGAGAAGGCAGGTACAGGATACTGAGTTGGGTGATCAGCCATGATCATATTGAATGTCGGTGCAGGCTCGAAGGGCCGAATGGCCTACTCCTGCACCTAATTTCTATGTTTCTATGTTTCCACACTGTATCATTCTATGACTCTAAATCTCAGTTGCAAGATCACAAACAGTCTGGTTCAGTTTCAATTAGCTGCCAAAATGGAGTCAGTTACTCAAGTTCTAGAAATTAATACGTTCATTATTATACAAAGCACTTCTCATATCAGAACAGAAAGTTATTTGTCCCTTGACACTGAAGAGGGATGGACATTTACCCACTAAGACAACAGGAGGCCGAAAAGGCAGAGTCGTCGAGTCATACAGCCTCGAAACAGGCCCTTCTTGTCGATGCCGACCAACATGTCCCATCTACACCAGACCCACCTGCCTGCTTTTGACCCATATCCCTATAAACCTACCCTATCCGTGTATTTGTCCACATGTTTTGTCAACATTGTGATAGTACCTGCCTCACCTATCTCCTCCGGCAGCTTGTTCCATACACCCACCACCTTTGTGTAAAAAAGTTACCCCTCAGGTTCCCATTAGATCTTTCTACCCTCACCTTAAGCCTCTGGTGCTCAATTCCTCTACTCTGTCCAAAAATTCCGTGCGGCAACGGCCTGCCGGCCCGCAGCCACATTGAGGCCGTACGCACCGCCTCGACGCCGTACGCAGCGTTTTGACGGCGTACGCAGTGTCTTGATGGCGTACGCCTAGCGCGAACTTCCCGCGGACTTCGCTCGAACTTCACGTCAACTTGTACGGGATCACTCGACCCCCGCGCGGCCCCCGCTTCCGGTTTGGTCGCGCTTGCCGCATGCAGTCGCATGCTCGTGGCCGTTTTGTCGTTGATTATTTCAAAATTTAATCTGCTGAAGGCTACAAGTGTATTTGGCCATGCGATTCCACTCGCGGTTCTGTCCAGATCGTTAGTTTAGTTAGTGCACCAAATTCACGCCGACCATCGATCACTGGTTCACACTCAGTCCTCATCCAGTCTTGACACATTAGAGACGATTTTGCAGATGCCAATTAACCTACAAACCCAAAGATAGCCTCGTAATGCTGGAGTAACTCAGCGGGTCAGGCAGCATCTCCAGAGACAAGGAATGGGCGATGTTTCAGGTCGAGACCCTGCTTCAGATCAAGAGTCAGGGCAAAGGGAAATGAGAAATATAGAAGGTAAATAAAACAAATTAATGAAAGATATGCAAAAATCAAGGATGGTCAAGGAAAGGTGGAGCCCACTATGGTCCATTGTTTGCTGTGGGGTAGGCAGTGAAACTCTACAGGACAACAGTGAAACTAGTACAACCATGGTGGGGGAGGGACGGAGAGAGGGGATACCAGGGTTACTTGAAGTTGGAGAAATCCATATCTATACCGAAGATAGACACAAATGCTGGAGTAACTCACTGGGACAGGCACCATCTCTAGAGAGAAGGAATGGGTCTTGACCTAAATCGTCACCCATTCCTTCTCTCCAGAGATGCTGACTGTCCCGCTGAGTTACTCCAGCATTCTTCGGTGTAGCCCAGCATCTGTAGTCCCTTCCGACACCTACAAACCCGCATGTCTTTGGGGGGAGGGGGTTGGAAGAAACTGGGGCACCCGCAATCACAGGGAGAACGCAGAAACTCCCACAGCCAACACCCGCGGTCAGGATCAAACCTGGGCCTTTGGCGCTGTGAGGCAGCAGCTCTACCAACTGTCCCAGGGTGCTACCGACTTAAAGGATTCTTAATGTAGACAAAAATGCTGGAGAAACTCAGCGGGTGAGACAGCATCTATGGAACGAAGGAACAGGTGATGTTTCGCGTCGAGCCCCTTCTTCAGACTGATGTGGGGTGGGGGGGGGGGGGGGGGGAAAGAAGAAGAAAGGGGCGGAGACAGTAGGCTATGGGAGAGCTGGGAAGGGGACGGGAAGGAGGGAGAAAGCAAGGACTACCTGAAATTGGAGAAGTCAATGTTCATACCGCTGGAGTGTAAACTACTCAAGCGGAATATGAGGTGCTGCTCCTCCAATTTGCGGTGGGACTCACTCTGGCCATGGAGGAGGCCCAGGACAGACAGGTGGGATTCGGAATGGGAGGGGGGAGTTGAAGTGTTAGAGCCACTGGGAGATCAGGTTGGTTAATGCAAAGCTTGCGCGGAGGTGTTGGGCGAAGCGATCAGCCAAGCCCTACGCTTGGTCTCACCGATATAGAGCAGTTGACACCTAGAGCAGTGGATGCAATAGATCTACCATGGGGTTCGCCACATCCAAGCTTCCTTAAGGATTCAGTCTGTAATCAAACTACAGAAATCCTCACAGGGCCTTGGCTGGCTTTAACAAGAAATTAAATTACAGCTTATATCATAGTAATTACTTGTTTTGATAACTCTCTTCCCCATAGAAATATCTGTAGATAATTATCGAAAAAAATCCCTGAATTCCCAAGTTAGCTCAAACATTCACGTTATATTTCCTTTATAATTCTTACAGTCATTTCAGTTTTTCCAACATAGGTTGGCTCACCTTGTCTTCCTTATAATAAGTGACCATTTTGGGATATTGTCCATTCCCAAGAGAGTTATGGTAATTGTAATGCTGGTACGGTAATTGTCAGCCATGATCACATTGAATGGCGGTGCTGGCTCGAAGGGCCGAATGGCCTACTCCTGAACCTATTGTCTATTGTCTATAGGTGTCGCAGAGGTAATGAACAGGTATGGAGGAGATGCTTCCAGGCAGTTTTACATTCATTTAAGTGCAAAGACACTTTAAGGACTGCACTGTGACCTATTCAATTTGCTAGTCACCAATTGTCCCAGTCATAGAATCATACAGCATGGAAACAAGCCCTTCAGCCCAACTTGCCCACACCAACCAATATGTCTCATCTCCACTAGCCCCAACCAACTATCCTTCTAAAGCTACCCTGTCCAAATGTTGATTAAATGTTGTGATAGTACTTGCCTCAACTACCTCCTCGAATTCCAACTACCAAACCAAGTCACGTGACCCAACCCCTAGAGCCGAGGGTTCGCACGACACGTGGCTTAGCACCAGGGGCCGCCACACCCTCAGGCTTCTGTTAAATCTTTCCCCTCTCACCTTAAACCTATGTTCTCTGGTTCTGGATTTCGCTACTCTGGGGAAAAAGACTCTTTGCATTTACCATATCTATCCCTTTCACGATCCTATACACCTCGATACGATCGCCCCTCATCCTCTTGCACTCCAAGGAATAAAGTCTCAGCCTGCTCATTCCTCTCCCTCCAGCACAGGACCTCGAGTTCTTGCAACATCCTCTTAAATCTTCTGTGCACCCGTTCTAGCCTAACAACGTATTTCCCATAACAGGGTGACCAAAACAGAACACTCTAGCATTTTTTCTTGTTAACTAGCATCTGCAGTTCCTTGTGTCTGAGCTTATAATTCCTCTCCCACTCACAACCCCCCCCCCCCCCAACTCCTCCGCCAATAACCCCATTATTATCAATTTACAATATCTGAGGGGACTTTCTTGATGCAGAGACATAGTATAACCAGATAACATTTCACAGTTGAGGTAGAAAATCACAGAGTGGGCCATGCGATTGTTACAGGTATATTCTTGCACACCTGTCGAGGCAGGTACTATCACAACGTTTATGCAACATTTGAACAGGTACATGGATAGGATAAGTTTAGAAGGTTATGGGTTAAAGGCAGGCAGGTGGGACAAGTGTAGATAATAGACAATAGACAATAGGTGCAGGAGTAGGCCATTCGGCCCTTCGAGCCAGCACCGCCATTCAATGTGATCATGGCTGATCATCCCCAATCAGTACCCCGTTCCTGCCTTCTCCCCATATCCCCTGACTCCGCTATCTTTAAGAGCCCTATCTAGCTCTCTCTTGAAAGCATCCAGAGAACCTGCCTCCACCGTCCTCTGAGGCAGAGAATTCCACAGACTCACCACTCTCTGTGAGAAAAAGTGTTTCCTCGTCTCCGTTCTAAATGGCTTACTCCTTATTCTTAAACTGTGGCCCCTGGTTCTGGACTCCCCCAACATCGGGAACATGTTTCCTGCCTCTAGCGTGTCCAAACCCTTAACAATCTTATATGTTTCAATGAGATACCCTCTCATCCTTCTAAACTCCAGAGTGTACAAGCCCAGCTGCTCCATTCTCTCAGCATATGACAGTCCCGCCATCCCGGGAATTAACATAGAAACATAGAAATTTGGTGCAGGAGTAGGCCATTCGGCCCTTCGAGCCTGCACTGCCATTCAATATGATCATAGCTGATCATCCAACTCAGTATCCCGTACCTGCCTTCTCTCCATACCCTCTGATCCCCTTAGCCACAAGGGCCACATCTAACTCCCTCTTAAATATAGCCAATGAACTGGCCTCGACTACCCTCTGTGGCAGAGAGTTCCAGAGATTCACTACTCTCTGTGTGAAAAAAGTTCTTCTCATCTCGGTTTTAAAGGATTTCCCCCTTATCCTTAAGCTGTGACCCCTTGTCCTGGACTTCCCCAACATCGGGAGCAATCTTCCTGCATCTAGCCTGTCCAACCCCTTAAGAATTTTGTAAGTTTCTATAAGATCCCCGCTCAATCTCCTAAATTCTAGAGAGTATAAACCAAGTCTATCCAGTCTTTCTTCATAAGACAGTCCTGACATCCCAGGAATCAGTCTGGTGAACCTTCTCTGCCTTGTAGATGAGGTTGGGATTTAGTTTAGTTTAGTTTAGACATACAGTGCGGAAGTTTAGTTTAGTTTAGAGATACAGTCCAGACTGATCAGCGATCCTCGCACACTGACACTACCCTACACACACTCGGGACAATTTGCATTTATACCAAGCCAATTAACCTACAAACGTAGGTCTTTGGAGCATGGGAGGAAACTGAAGATCTTGGAGAAAAAACCCACACAGGTCATCGGGAGAACGTACAAACTCTGTACACCCGTAGTCAGGATGGAAACCGGGTCTCTGGCGCTGTACGGCAGCAACTCTGCCGCTGCGCCACCGTGCTGTCTCTAGTGTGAGAACTGCACCTCGCAACGTGTCAAATGCCAACGAGGACGGCAAAAGAGAGGATTGTGAGGAAGAGGATTCGAACCACATGGGACTAACCTCAGCCCGTAGAGCACCGTTCCGTCGGGATGGAGGCGGATCATCCGATTCTTCACCGTCACGCCATGCACAAATGATTTCTTGTCGTTCAGGAAGTACGTGTCAGGCACCCAGAGCTGGTCGGCGACTCGATTGTCCAGAGTCAGGTTGAGAGGAATCCCTGAATACGCCAGTCGCTTGTCCCTCCAGTATTGTTGGAAATACATGGTTATCGTGTAATCCTGGAAGACACAAAAGGCGTGCGGGCTATTAGTATTAGCGCCACCGTCGAGTTTTACAAGCTACAGGCACGGCTCATAACTGAACGGGAAGAAACAAACCATATACACTCCTGCTGAGCAAACTGGGCAGTGGGACGAGTGCATGAATGTGCTGGCTTCTTCACTAACCTTGGATGTGGCAAGGATGTTGCCACTAGTGGGAGAGTCTAGGCACAACCTATGATGTGCTTTTGTCGACACTGGGCCTGTACTCGCTGGAGTTTAGATGAATGAGGGGGAATCTCACTGAAATAGAGAGGGAGTGTTGCCATAGAGGGAGTACAGAGAAGGTTCACCAGACTGATTCCTGGGATGGCAGGACTTTCATATGAAGAAAGACTGGGTAGACTCGGCTTGTACTAGCTAGAATTTAGAAGATTGAGGGGGGATCTTATAGAAACTTACAAAATTCTTAAGGGGTTGGACAGGCTAGATGCAGGAAGATTGTTCCCGATGTTGGGGAAGTCCAGAACAAGGGGTCACAGTTTAAGGGGGAAGTCTTTTAGGACCGAGATGAGAATTTTTTTCACACAGAGAGTGGTGAATCTCTGGAATTCTCTGCTACAGAAATAGTTGAGGCCAGTTCATTGGCTATACTTAAGAGGGAGTTAGATGTGGCCCTTGTGGCTAAAGGGATCAGGGGGTATGGAGAGAAGGCAGGTAAAGGATACTGAGTTGTATGATCAGCCATGATCATATTGAATGGCGGTGCAGGCTCAAAGGGCCGAATGGCCTACTCCTGCACATATTTTCTATGTCTATGTTTTCTATGAAATATACAGAATAGTGAAAGGCTTGGATAGAGTGGATGTGGAGAGGATGTTTCCACTAGTGGGAGAGTCCAGGATTAGAGGTCTTAACCTCAGAATAAAATGATGTACTTTTAGTACATGTTCATAAGTTGTAGGAGCAGAATTAGGCCATTCGGCCCATCAAGTCTACTCCGTCATTCAATCATGGCTGATCTATCTCTCCCTCCTAACCCCATTCTCCTGCCTTCTCCCCATAATCTCTGACACACATGCTAATCAAGAATCTATCTATCCCTGCCTTAAAAATATCCACTGACGGCCTCCACAACCTTCTGTGGCAAAGAATTCCACAGATTCACCACCTTCCGATTAAAGAAATTTATCCTCGAGTCCTTCCTAAAATAACGTCCTTTAATTCTGAGACTATGACCTCTAATCCTGGACTCTCCCACTAGTGGAAACATCCTCTCCACATCCACTCTGTCCAAGCCTTTCACTATTCTGTATGTTTCAATGAGGTCCCTCCTCATTCTTCTAAACTCCAGCGAGTACAGGCCCAGTGCTGACAAACGCTCATCATATGGGTGTCTGGGTGTCATGGTACACCAGTCATTGAAAGTAGGCATGCAGGTGCAGCAGGCAGTGAAGAAAGCGAATGGTATATTAGCATTAATAGCAAAAGGATTTGAGTACATGAGCAGGGAGGTTCTACTGCAGTTGTACAGGGTCTTGGTGAGACGACACCTGGAGTATTGCGTACAGTTTTGGTCTCCAAATCTGAGGAAGAACATTATTGCCATAGAGGGAATGCAGAGAAGGTTCACCAGACTGATTCCTGGGATGTCAGGACTTTCATATGAGGAAAGTGGATAGAATTTAGGAGATTGAGGGGGGATCTTATAGAAATTTTACAAAATTCTTAAGGGGTTGGACAGGCTAGATGCAGGAAGATTGTTCTCGATGTTGGGGAAGTCCAGGACAAGGGGTCACAGCTTAAGGATAGAGGGGAAATCCTTTAGGACCGAGATGAGAAAAGCATTTTTCACACAGAGAGTGGTGAATCTCTGGAATTCTCTGCCACAGAAGGTAGTTGAGGCCAGTTCATTGGCTATAGAGAGTTAGATGTGGCCCTTGTGGCTAAAGGGATCAGGGGGTATGGAGAGAAGGCAGGTACGGGATACTGAGTTGGATGATCAGCCATGATCATATTGAATGGCGGTGCAGGCTCGAAGGGCCGAATGGCCTACTCCTGCATCTATTTTCTATGTTTCTATGTTTCTATACACTCCTACTGAGCAAACTGGCAGTGGAATGAGTGCATGAAAGTGCTGACTTCTTCACAAATTCCCACTAATTCCTGGGATCATTCTTGTAAACTTCCTCTAGACCCTCTCCAGAGCCAGCACGTCCTTCCTCAGATGCCTGGCCCAAAATTGCTCACAATATTCCAAATGCGACATATCTGGGACATATGACAATAAAAACTATTGATTCATGACCTCCTACGCATATTTGATGCACATATTGATTGAGATCCAACTCTATGGTAGAAGAGTGTAGAGGAGTTGAATGAATGAATGAATGAATGAATGAATGAATGAATGAATACGTTTATTGGCCAAGTATTCACATACAAGGAATTTGCTTTGGTGCTCCGCCCGCAAGTGACAACATGACATACGGTGACAGTTAGCAATGACACATAAAACATTATACATTAATAATAAAACATTATCAATTAAACATGTGAATTAAATAAAATAGCAGAGCAAAAGGCCCTATCTTGGTCTAACATACTGCTTGCCTGGCACCAACGTTATCAACTCTCAAAGATTTTACTCATTTCTTAATGGAATGAGTCCATATTGCAAAGTTTGGCATTAACTGGGTAGCCCAGCTCAAAGGCTAAAACACTGCCACTAATAGTGTACTAATAAATGTATTACAACACTTCATAAATCAGATTAGGAATCCCTGAATAGCTGATTGTAGCCAGCTTGTCTGGAATTGTTTAAGTCTGTATTTTTCTGCAAAGGCAAAGTAAGAGTAGATTCCATGAGAGTCTGGAATATTAAATTAGAGACCAGACCCTTCGATCAAGGCAATGGCAGATCTAGTGAGCACAGAGCCATGAAGGTTAAGGGGCAGTCCCACTGCGGCGATATAATTGGCGAGTTTAGAAGAGTTTGCCCTCGACTCATACTCGCCGCATGGTCAACACGAGGTCCTAGGAGGTCTTTGTAACTCTGCTTCATGCTCGAGAGTAGTCCCCGCATACTTGAGGCCTCAGCTAGGTCACGGCATATTTTTCAACATGCTGAAAAATGCCCGCAAGTAAAAAAAGGCCGTCATGGAAAAAATCGATATTTTTTTTACTCGTAGGTTTAGTCGAAGTAGGTGGTAGTAGATCGGCATGTTATTCGTAGGTAATCGAGGGTAGTCGAAGGTAGTCGTAGATAGTCTTCAACATAATCGAAGGGAGATCGAAGGAGATCGAATTTACACAGAGAGTGGTGAATCTCTGGAATTCTCTGCCACAGAATGTAGTTGAGGCCAGTTCACTGGCTATATTTAAGAGGGAGTTAGATGTGGCCCTTGTGGCTAAAGGGATCAGGGGGTATGGAGAGAAAGCAGGTACAGGATACAGAGTTGGATGATCAGCCATGATCATATTGAATCATGATCGAAGGGCCGAATGGCCTACTCCTGCAACTATTTTCTATGTTTCTATGTTTCTATGAATGAGGTCGTCTTCACTCTCCACTATTCGGTGTCCAATTTTCCCGAAGCTAGTCGAAGCTAGTCTTCAACATAGTTGAAGGAGGTCTTCTACATAGTTGAAGGAGATCTTCAACATGACACCTTTTCAAACTCTCCTAAACTCGCCAATTAGGTCGCCGCAGTGGGATAGCCCCTTAAGTCCGATGCAATAATAACTGCACACTGTTCTGCTAGTCATTGAAAGTCAGCACAGCCTCCACCACTTACAGAAGGTGCCTAGGTGTAAAGCGACTAATCAGCTCTAATCATCGACCTTTCCATCAGCTTTTATCTGATCTCACTAATGGAGGATGATAAACTGCAGCTTTAGAGGAGCAATTCTAGGACAAGAGTGCTTTTTGAGTGATGGTAATGCACAGAAGGTGGAGCTCTTCCCTCTGCCCCAACGTGAGGAAGAAATGCAACGGATAAGCTGAAGAAAGTTTAGACATGGACAGCACAGGTTTGGAAGGATTTGGGCCAAACGCAGGCAGGTGGGACCAGTGTAGATGGGACATGTTGGCCAGTGTGGGCAAGTTGGGCCGTTTCCACGCTGTTAGACTCCATGACTAAACCAGGTGTTTATAAACAAAACATCTAGACACATGAATTAAGAACAGAATTAGGTCACTCTGCACCCAAAACCTGTTCCATTATTTAACAAGGTCATCGAGTCACACAGTTAGGGCCAAACCCTTTGGCATCACCAATCCACGCTGACTAACAATTCCCTATTTACACTAATCCTACATTAATCCTTCTGCTAATCCCCACACAGTTCTGTTAATCCCCACATTCACCACCCACTACGTACTTGAGACAATTTACAGTGACCAATTAACCAACCAACCAACCTGCACGTCTTTTGAAATGTGGAAGGAAACCGGAATGCAAGAAGAAAACCTACCCATTCACAGGGAGAACGTGCAAACCCCACGGAGATAGCGTCTGAGGTCAGGATTGGACCTGGGTCACAGTGAGGGAACAGCGCCTTCCAGCTGTGCGGCTGAGCTGACCAAACCTAGGCTGACCTGATTGTAATCTCAATTTCCCGTTATTGAAAATGACCTTTCACTTCCTTGCTCAGCCTGGCTCTATCTCCTAATGCCTTAGAGATCGGAGACTTCCATCATGGGTTGTAAGGTAACATCAAAGCCTTATGATCCCATGAGAGAATGAAAAATTGTCTCGGCAGTGTTAATAATCGTATTTTTTAAATTGTGCTTGAGTTCCAGGCCCTGCCACAAGGGGAAGCATCCATTCTATATCTACTCTCTGTTCCTCATGGTCTGGCATTTTGGCCAGTCCAGTGACACAGCTGGTAGAGCGGAGGGCGACACAGTGGTAGAGTTACTGCCTTACAGCGCCAGAGGCCCCTGTTCGGTCCTGACTACCGGTGCTGTCCGTATGGAGTTTGTACGTTCTTCCTGGGGCCGCATGTGGGTTTTTTTCCAGGTGTTTCGGTTTCCTCTCTCACACTCCAAAGACGTACAGGTTTGTAGGTTAATTGGCCATTCTTCAGACTGAAAAGTCTGAACAGGGGTTCAGACCCGAAACATCACTTTTTATTCCTTTTCTCCTGAGATGCTGCCTGACCTGAGTTACTCCAGCATTTTGTGTCTCTCTCTTCACTCAATGACATGATGCCTGGCTACTCTGGAGATAGCTACCAAGCAGGTTACACCAGGAGTCACACCCTTAAAAAGAAGCCTCGGCCATTGATACACTCGGAACAGTTGCATTATTCCTCTGTGGACTAATGGGTCTTAAATCAACTTGCACCTTTATGTGCCTTTGGGAAAGATGGACATCCTGACAACGGGTGCTGTCTGTATGGAGTTTGTACATTCTCCCAGTGAATGTGTGGGTTTGCTCTGGGTGCTCTGGTTTCCAGCCACATTCCAAAGACGTACGTGTGTAGGATAGTGCTAGTGTACGGGATGACCGCTGGTCGTCGCTGATTCAGTGGGCTGTACCTTTAAAGGCTAAAGCTGCTGCCTCCCAGCACCAGAGATCCGGGTTCAATCCTGACCTTAGATGCTATCTCTGTGGAGTTTGCACGTTCTCCCTGTGACCGCACAAATCCAAAAGACGAGGGTTTGTAGGTTATTTGGAATCTATAAGTTGCCCCTAGTGTGCAGGGAGTGCGTGCAAAAGTGAGATAACAGATAACATGGCCAAGGTGTTGTCCTTCCACTAAGGTTCATTAAACTAGAATAAAATAGAAGAAATGGGATTCTATCTCTTTCTCCATCAATGCTGCCAGACCTGTTGAGTGTTTGCAGCATTATCTGTTTTGTTTTATATTAGACTTCCAGCACTTGTTCAGTTCAGTTTAGTTTAGAGATACAGCACGGACAACAGGCTCTTCGGCCCACCGAGTCCACACCGACCAGCAATCCCCGCACACTAATAGCACCCTACGTACTAAGGACAATTTACACTTACACCTGCAAACCTGTACGTCTTTGGAGTGCGGGAGGAAACCGAAGATCTCGGACAAAACCCACGCAGGTCACGGTGAGAACGTACAAACTCCGTACAGACAGCACCCGTAGTCGGGATCGAACCCGGGTCTCCGGCGCTGCAAGCGCTGTAAGGCAGCAACTCTACCGCTGCGCCACCGTGCCGCCCACTTGTTGTTTATTTGCGTTTTTGACTGGGAGGATGAAAGTATTACCCCCTTGGCTCATTGCAAGAAATGTACTTACATTGGTCGTGAAATGTGAACCAGCTTGAAGTTCAAGCTAATTCGTAGTAAAAACAAACTGTTTCTGATGTTTGCATACAAATTACATAATTATCCTTTCCCTTCAACACCCATCTTGTCAGTAATGACAAGCTGTGTTTGCATTTGGGAGATAATGCGACTTTGTAAACAGTGTGCTGTAGTTGGATTAGCATTATCACAGGGAATATACTGGCAAGCAAGTCAAGGATTACCTAGATTTACATCTGAGCCCATAAACTCTTTAAGCATTCAACTCTTTAAGCATGTTGATTCATTCCAATGTTGAGACTTTCTTTTATTGATACCAATAAGATAAAAGTTTTCCAACAGAGAGAAAAAAAATCCCAGCTACCTCCATTATCAATTAAGCAACGGACATTCTTCATGTTATGTTGTGAGACTTGCAATGTGTATTCACCAATGCTACTCTATAAGCCTCCAAGTGTTAAGAGCTTACAGAGAATTTACAATGTCTCCAATTAAAACAAACTTTGCACACTGCCTGGCTGAATAATTGTATATGGAAGCTTCACAATTTTCCAGCATTCAGTTCCATTTTGCGCATTTCTTCCTTTGGTAATGTCAAATGAATTCATCTTTATTTGCACTTCCTCTACACCAAACTTTTTGTTGTTGACTAATGGCGTCCATCATCCCAGCCCCTTACATAAATAAATCTCTCCAGTTCCATCTTGGCACAGATTTACTGTCTCTCTGCTCCCCCTCCCACCGGCACCTCCCTCCACCCTTTCTTTCCATTTTAAAAGCTGTAATGTCCTAAAGTATGTGTGTAGGAAAGAACTGCAGATGCTGGTTTAAATCGAAGGTAGACACAACATGCTGGAGTAACACAGCGGGAGAGGCAGCATCTTTGGAGAGAAGGAATGGGTGACGTTTCGGGTCTTCAGACCAAAGTATATCCAGTTCAAAACAGAAATCGGAAACATTAATTTTGTTTTCACTGGACCTGCCTGATCCGTAGAGTATGTCCAGCATTTACCGAAGTACAGTGAACATTTTGTTGTTGTGTGCTAACCAGTCAGCATAAAGACAATACATGGTTACAACCGAGGCATTTACAGTGTATAGATACATGATAAGGGAATAAAGTTTAGTGCAAGGTAAAGCCAGCGTAGTCCGATCAAGGATAGAAACATAGAAACATAGAAATTAGGTGCAGGAGTAGGCCATTCGGCCCTTCGAGCCTGCACCGCCATTCAATATGATCATGGCTGATCATCCAACTCAGTATCCCGTACCTGCCTTCTCTCCATACCCTCTGATCCCCTTAGCCACAAGGGCCACATCTAACTCCCTCTTAAATATAGCCAATGAAATGGCCTCGACTACCCTCTGTGGCAGAGAGTTCCAGAGATTCACCACTCTCTGTGTGAAAAAAGTTCTTCTCATCTCGGTTTTAAAGGATTTCCCCCTTATCCTTAAGCTGTGACCCCTTGTCCTGGACTTCCCCAACATCGGGAGCAATCTTCCTGCATCTAGCCTGTCCAACCCCTTAAGAATTTTGTAAGTTTCTATAAGATCCCCTCTCAATCTCCTAAATTCTAGAGTATAAACCAAGTCTATCCAGTCTTTCTTCATAAGACAGTCCTGACATCCCAGGAATCAGTCTGGTGAACCTTCTCTGCACTCCCTCTATGGCAATAATGTCCTTCCTCAGATTTGGAGACCAAAACTGTACGCAATACTCCAGGTGTGGTCTCACCAAGACCCTGTACAACTGCAGTAGAACCTCCCTGCTCCTATACTCAAATCCTTTTGCTACGAAAGCTAACATACCATTCGCTTTCTTCACTGCCTGCTGCACCTGCATGCCCACTTTCAATGACTGGTGTACCATGACACCCAGGTCTCGCTGCATCTCCCCTTTTCCTAGTCGGCCACCATTTAGATAATAGTCTGCTTTCCTGTTTTTGCCACCAAAATGGATAACCTCACATTTATCCACATTATACTGCATCTGCCAAACATTTGCCCACTCACCCAGCCTATCCAAGTCACCTTGCAGTCTCCTAGCATCCTCCTCACAGCTAACACTGCCCCCCAGCTTAGTGTCATCCGCAAACTTGGAGATATTGCCTTCAATTCCCTCATCCAGATCATTAATATATATTGTAAATAGCTGGGGTCCCAGCACTGAGCCTTGCGGTACCCCACTAGTCACTGCCTGCCATTGTGAAAAGGACTCGTTTACTCCTACTCTTTGCTTCCTGTTTGCTTCCTGTTTACTCCTACTCTTTGCTTCCTGATAATCCAAGGTTCACCAATGAGGTAGATAGTAGTTCAGCACTGCTCTCTGGTTGTGGTAGGGTGATTCAATTGCCTGATAACAGCTGGGAAGAAACTGTCCCTGAATCTGGAGGTGTGCATTTTCACACCTCTACACCTTTTGCCTGATGGGAGAGGGGAGAAGAGGGAGTGGCCAGGGTGCGACTCATCCTTGATTATTCTGCTGGCCTTGCCGAGGCAGCGTGAGGTATAAATGGAGTCAATAGAAGGGAGGTTGGTTTGTGTGATGGTCTGGGCTGCGTCCACAATTCACTGTAATTTCTGATTACACTGATTAATTAGTGTAGATGGTTTATGCATGCAACCTATAATGTAGCTGCCTCAATACCACTAACCACGCCTTAGTCATCTCAGTATAACTGTGATATCTTCCCCTTGCTCCTCCCTTGGTTCCAGTACGCCTGAAGACTAGATGCAGTCAGTACTGGGACGTGCTTCACATGTGCCTTTATTAAAGAATCAGTAAAGTTACAGTGTGTCAGACTTGACTCCTTTACAATTAGCTTTGGGATCTTCTGGTCACCTTCATCAAACTAAAGGGCCTGTCCCACTTGCATGCGATTGCGTGCGTTTGGCGCGACCAACCAGAAGCGGAGTTCACGCGAAGTTCGCGCTAAATTCGCGCTAAGTTTGCACGTGACATCATTTACATCATGCTTACTAATCAGCTGGGCAGGAGGCGGGCCTCAAGCAACCACGAGGTTGCGTAATTTGCGAGCCAATGTCACGTAAGTGGGACAGGCCCTTAACTCTTGTGTTTTCTGGAAGGGGCCAAGAGTTTTTTTTCATAGATGCCAGTTAAGGTGGACATCTGGGCACAGTTGTTGTGATCACCATGTGACGACAATCAGCTGGAAAATCTCAGGTCGCCTGTCCGGTGAACAGAGCAATCTTTTCAGGGTCCTTGAGACCTTCTGTGTTGGTTTTCTTGTGCCCACTTTCTGAATCAAGATGGCTGAAGATAACACTGTGTATTAGATGGTTGGTCAAGCATTTTATTGGGATGCATCACAGCTTGGTTTGGGAACAGCTCCATATAAGACCGCAAGAAATAGGAGAGAATCGTCGACCGACGCAGCCCGGACCCTCATTCAAACCAAACTCTTCAAGTAACCCTTGCATTCCCTCTCTCTCTCTCTCCATCCCTCCCCCACCCAAGTCACACCAGCTTTTCTACCTCACCTAGCAATGACCTTTATCATTGTTACTTTTTTTGCATATCTTTCATTCATTTGTTCTATATCTCTCTAAATCATTGTCTATATCTCTCGTTTCCCTTTCCTGTGACTTTCAGTCTGAAGAAGGGTCTCGACCCGAAACGTCACCCATTCCTTCTCTCGAGAGCTGCTGCCTGTCCCGCAGAGAGGCTGCTTCTCCCACCCATTGACTCCGTTTATACCTCACGTTGCATCGGCAAAGCCGGCAGCATAATCAAAGACAAGTCACACCCTGGCCATTCCCGCTTCCCCCCTCTCCCTTTGGGCAAAAGGGATAGAAGTGTGAAAACACACACCTCCAGTTTTAGGGACAGTTTCTTCCCAGCTGTTAGCAGGCAATTGAACCTTCCTACCACAACTTGAGAGCAGTTCTGAGCTACCATCTACCTCATTGGAGACACTCGGACTATCTTCGATCAGACTTAATGGCTTTACCTTGCACTAGACCTTATTCACATTATTCCCTTTATCATGTATACCAAGACAATACATGATTACAATCGAGGCATTTACAGTGTATAGATACATGATAAGGGAATAACATTTAGTGCAAGGTAAAGCCAGCATAGTCCGATCAAGGTACACAAAAATGCTGGAGAAACTCAGCGGGTGCAGCAGCATCGATGGAGCGAAGGAAATAGGCAACGTTTCGGGCCGAAACCCTTCTTCAGACTGATGGGGGGTGGCGGGGAGAAGAAAGGAAAAGGGTGGAGGAGGAGCCCGAGGACTGAGGGATGGGAGGAGACAGCAAGGGCTAACAAAATTGGGAGAATTCAATGTTCATACCCGGAGGATGCAGACTCCCCAAGCGGAATATGAGGTGCTGTTCCTCCAAGGATGCGTACTCTCCCCTCTACTCTACTCTCTCTACACCAATGACTGCACCTCCACTGACTCCTCTGTCAAGCTTCTCAAGTTTGCTGATGACACAACCCTGATTGGACTGATCCAGGATGGGGAGGAATCTGCCTACAGACAGAAAGTGACACAACTAACATCCTGGTGACATCGCAACAACCTGGAGCTCAATGCTCTTAAGACAGTGGAATTGATAGTAGACTTTAGGAGAGCTCCCCTCCCCTCACCCCACTCACCATCAACAACACCACAGTCACATCTGTGGAGTCTTTTAAGTTCCTGGGAACCATCATCTCCAAGGACCTTAAATGGGGGGCTACCATCAACTCACAGTCAAAAAGGCACAACAGAGGATGTACTTCCTGCGGCAGCTGAGGAAGCACAATCTGCCACAGGCAATGATGGTCCAATTCTACATGGCCATCGTAGAGTCTGTCCTCACCTTCTCCATCATGGTCTGGTTTGGCTCAGCCACCAAGCACGACACCTGGAGGCTGCAGCGAATCGTCCGATCAGCAGAGAAGGATATTGGCTGCAACCTCCCCTCCATTGATGAACTGTACACTGCAAGGGCCAGGAAGCGAGCGGGCAAGATCGTCTCTGACCCCTCTCACCCTGGCCACAAACTCTTTGAATCACTTCCCTCTGGAAGGCCACAGCCAGACATAAAAACAGCATTTTTCCACGAATAGTAACCAAAATCTGTAGCCTCCTTTTGGTCTAGTATTCGCCAGTCTCGCCCTGAACACTGCCTCTTCTCCCCACTCCAATCAAAGCATAAAGGTATAGAATTATCCCTCCAGATTCAGGGATATTTTCTATCCAGCTGTTATCAAGCAACTAAACCATCCTCCCATCCAGAGTGTGGTCCTGACCCACCATCTACCTCATTGGAGACCTTCCAACTATCTTTAATAGGATTTGACTTTGTCTTGCACAAAACATTATACCCTTTATCCTGTGTCTGTCCACCGTAGATGGCTTGATCGTAATCGTGTACGATCTTTTCACTGACAGGATGGCATGCGATTACAAGCTTTTCACTGTACCTCGATACACTTGAAACTTATAAACCAAACCAAAAAGAATGTAAGAGGGACGTGGAAGTAGTCACCTATGAAATCCACCGGACTTCCCACCCCCTCCAACTACGGTTCATAGTTGTCCTCTTGTCTGGTTCCGCTCATCGTGTTCAGAGTCCACAGTCATATGTTCTGCTTGCATTTCTTGTGCGATAGATACTATAACTGGGCAATCCTTGAGCTCTCCCTGCCCAAACATGAAAAATACCTGCTTATATCTCGGTGCTGAAAGGTCGTTGGCGGATGTACCTGCACCAAAGCACAGGGGCCCCCTATCTTCAGGAGATGAGAGGCAAAGTTCTTATGTGATAGGAGCAGAATTAGGCCAATTGGCTCAATCATGTCTACATCCGCATTTCAATCATGGCAAATGGTTTTCACTTTTCACCTCCCAGTCTCTGACACCACCTGGACCCATGCGCCCATCACTTCCTCCTCACCTGGATCCACCTGTCGTTTGCTGATTCCTTTCCCCCGCATTTTTATCACTGGCTGTCTATCACCCCGCTATACTCTCAGTCCTGACCCAAAACACCAACCATCCTTCAGTCTCCGCAGGAGCTGCCTGAGCCGTTGAATTCCTCCATTACTGTTTTTAGTTTAGTTTAGAGATACAGCGCGGAAACAGGCCCTTCGGCCCACTGGGTCCGTGCTGACCAGCGATCCCCGCACATTAACACTATCCTGCCAATGCCAATGACCCAATGGAGTCAATCTTTACATTTACCATGCCAATTAACCTACAAACCTGTACGTCTTTGGAGTGTGAGAGGAAACCGAAGATCTCGAAGAAAAGTCATGCAGGTCACGGGGAGAACGTACAAACTCCGTACAGACAGCACCCGTAGACGGGATCGAACCTCTGTGTTGTATTTTGGAAGGAGTGTGTGATGGAAGGAGAGGGACTGAGAAAGGGTAGGAGGAGGTTAGCGGGCACAGCAGCAGAAGGCAATTCAATGGCACATGGCGAGAGGCCAGTTGGAGTGTGGAAGAGTGCAAGTATGGCTCTTGTAAAGCCAGGATCTCAGATGCTTTGAGATCGACGTCTGAGTGCGACACATTGGGCAGAAGATGACAAGATCAAAAGTACAAAGGTGGTGGATGCACCTTATGAAACGGGCAAATAGAATGAGGAGCACTGTCTTTATGAAGTGTATTTCATTGGCAAGACAGGATGACATATCAAACAAACCCCATGTAGAATAAGTGAATTTCATGGAACCCGCACCTCATTCAGACTTGGTATCATAGAAACATAGAAAATAGGTGCAGGAGTAGGCCAGTCGCACCTTCGAGCCAGCACCGCCATTCAATATGATCATGGCTGATCATTCAAAATCAGTACCCCATTCCTGCTTTTTTCCCATATCCCTTGATACCGTTAGCCCTAAAGCTGTGTCTAACGCTCTCTTGAACACATCCAGTGAATTGGCCTCCACTGACTTCTGTGGTAGAGAATTCCACAGATTCACAACTCTCTGGGTGAAAAGGTTTCTCCTCATCTCAGTCCTAAATTGCCTGCCCCTTATTCTTAAACTATGACCCCTGGTTATAGACTCCCCTCTCCGGACATTATTTTTGCAACTTCGACACTAACTACTTTGAATCCCTACAGGTTTGAGTGAACTCTGCTGACTCCAGTTAGTCCAGAGTCCACCATCAGCAAGCAGTGTGGCAGTCCGAGCTCTGTGATTGCTGAAGTGATTAACTAGAGCTATTATACCTTGCGCTCTGATGAGCACGGCATCAATAAAATCAGTCCACTCAGGAACAGGCATGCGGAATTCCATCTATTCCTGCGTCGTCTTTGAACAGATCTCAGTCTGGGATCAATAGCTCGTAAGTGGACTGATATTACTTCAGAAATCAGCAAGTAATAATGAACCCTGCCATCCAGTCTGCTAACCACCACAAGTGCAACGCCCACTCCCGTGGGCAGAAACTAATGAGCGATAGGTACTGCTCAGTCCTGGTCAGTAAGGCCTGACCTGGTACAAAATGTACTCGGCAAGGCTTCAGGTTGGACATGCACTGAAGTAGGCAGATAGCCATGGAATGCACTGTCTGTAAAATGCATTCCCAGCCATAATTCAACGCCAGGATTGCAGCCCTATGTAATCTGGATGCAATTAAATACTAAACAGTCCGGTGAGCCAACTATACACACACGCCTCATATCTCATTCTAAAAAGCGTCTAAACATCCGACAATATTCGATATTCGACAAATAACATGATCTTTGGAGAACGGAAGCCTGCTATAGCACAGTATCTCTCTACTTTATATTTCTTCTGCTTTGGAAGAAATAACTGGAATCAAGATGTTCCCAATTAAATGGTTTCGAAAAATTACAGCCAATTAAATGGTTTTGAAAGATGGCCACTGTTGTGATGGACCAAGCGCAGCAGCCAAATTGGACACAATAAAATCCTGCAAACGGCAATGAATTAATGACCAGATAACGAGTAGTAGTGCAGGGAATAAATATTGAGCAAGATACCAGAGTAAATGTACAACTCTTCCGAAATTTGTATCAGTAGGATCCTGTACATCCACCCAAATAGGCAGACATAGATTGAGTTGAGTATAGGAGCAAGAGGTCCTTCTGCAGTTGTACAGAGCCCTAGTGAGACCACACCTGGAGTATTGTGTGCAGTTTAGGTCCCTTAATTTGAGGAAGGACATTGTTGCTATTGAGGGAGTGTAACGTAGGTTTACATGGTTAATTTCCGGGATGGCGGGACTGTCATATGCTGAGAGAATGGAGCGGCTGGGCTTGTACACTCTGGAGTTTAGAAGGATGAGAGGGATTCTTATTGAAACATATAAGAATATTATGGGTTTTGACACGTTAGAGGCAGGAAACATGTTCCCGATATTGGGGGAGTCCATAATCAGGGGCCACAGATTAAGAATAAAGGGCCCGTCCCACTTGGGCATCATTTACGCATCATTTACGCAGCGCGAAAATCGTCTAGCAGTACGACAGTCGCACGCCAAGTGCTCTTGAGGGCCATGGTTCTTTTGGTGGCCATTTGCAAAGTCGTTCATACTTAATCCGATCTCCGTGGCAAGGACTTTCCCAGAGAAAAAATGTCAAAACTATGCGCGCTTTATACCTGGATGGTCACGTGGTGCGGCGCTCAAGTGACGCGCAAATGGCGCGCCGACGGTGTATGGGTGGCGCATGGTTACGGATGTTGCCGCACGTTGACGCATAATAAATTAGCATAGGCAACGTTCGTGCATCACCGTGCGTAAACCATGCGTCATCACGCGCCACGCCATCAGTACGTCAGCGTGCGCAAGGGATACATCACGCAGGTGGAGGGCGAGGATTTTGAGCATCCCTATTTTGAGAATCACTGCAACCGCCACCACGCCTCACAACGTGCCATGCCGGCGTCACGACGCGCCAACCTATTTTTAGGACGTCGCGTAAATGACGCGCACATGACACCCAAGTGGGACAGGCCCTTAAGGAGTAAGGCATTTAGAACGGAGACAAGGAAACTCTTTTCCTCACAGGGGGAGGTGAGTCTGTGGACTTCTCTGCCTCAGAGGGCAGTGGAGGCAGGTTCTCTGGATGCTTTCAAGAGAGAGCTAGATAGGGCTCTTAAAAATAGCGGAGTCAGGGGATATGGGGAGGAGGCAGGAACGGGGTACTGATTGTGGATGATCAGCCATGATCACATTGAATGGCTCGATGGGCCGAATGGCCTACTCCTGCACCTATTGTCTATTGTCTATTGCATCTGTTCTTATCAAGAGCGGTAGAGTTGCTGCCTTACAGCACCAGAGACCCACTTTCGATCCTGACTACGGGTGCTGTCCGTATGTAGTTTGTATTTTCACCTCGTGACCGCGTGGGTTTTTTCCGGGTGCTTCGGATTTTATTCCACATTCCAAAAATGTATGGGTGTGTAGATTAACTGGCCTCTGTAAATTGCCCCTAGTGCATAGGATGCTAAACTGGGATAACAGAGAACCAGTGTACGGATGATTGTTGGCGGGTGCGGACTCCACTATGTATCACAAAACTAAAATAAAGTAAACTAAACTAAAGTGCAGAAAATTGTAGATGTAGCCCTGTCCATCATACAAACCAGCCTCTCCCCAAATCTACATTTGGTGCTGCCTCAGGAAAGCGGCCAATATAATCAACGACCATTCACACGCACACATTCCCTCTTCTCTCCTCTCCCGTCAGGCAGAGGGTACAAAAGCACCAACCACTAGATTCAGGAACAGCTTCTTCTTCACTGAAATCAGACCACGGAATTAACTTCTTATCAGCTGAGGGTGTAGTCCCAGTCTCCCAACCTACCTCATTGTGGCACATGCGTTTTCTCTATATCCACACTTTATCTGCAGCTATAAACATTGTAATTCTATATTCTGCACTCTGGATACTTTAGGGCCTGTCACACTTTGGCGATTTTTTCAGCAACAGCCGGAAAATAGGCTGTCGCCACATGATATTTACTAGAATGTTGCCTGGGTTTCAGCACCTAAGTTACAGAGAAAGGTTGAACAAGATAGGTCTTTATTCTTTGGAGTGCAGAAGGTTAAGGGGGGACTTGATAAAGTTCTTTAACATTATGAGAGGGATAGGCAGAGTTGACGTGGATAAGCTTTTCCCATTGAGAGTAGGGAAGTTTCAAACACGAGGACAAGATTAGAGAATTAAGGGACAAAGGTTTAGGGGTAACATGAGAGGGAACGTCTTTACTCAGAGAGTGGTAGCTGTGTGGAATGAGCTTCCAGTGGAAGTGGTGGAGGCAGGTTCGATTTTATCATTTAAAAATAAATTGGATAGGTATATGGACGGGAAAGGAATGGAGGGTTATGGTCTGAGCGCAGGTAGATAGGACTAGGTGAGAGTAAGTGTTCGGCATGGACTAGAAGGGCCGAGATGGCCTGTTTCCGTGCTGTAATTGTTATATGGTTATATGATCGCAGGGTGAAGCGGCCTGTATTGTCGTGAGTTGTCTCCTCAAGTGTCGTAACTTTTCTCTTGTCGCTGCTGGGTTTTGAAATGATCAAAACCTTTTGATGACATTGGGCTTGACTTTGCCTGTCTTCCCTTGTCATAGGTGCTGTCGTAGGTTGTCGCCAGGATGATGCCAGGTGTCGTTGGTTGGCGCCGGGTGATGACCTCGTTGAATTCCATTGGCGACAACCTATGTCATCCTGCGACGATCAGCAACAGTACCGGCGTCAAGAGAAGTCTTCAGTTGTCTTCATTCGTCGCCGACAGGGTCGTAGCTTGTCGCTGGTGGAGGTAGGTTGACTTCGATTGTCGTAGGTTGTTGCCTGTATGGTGGAAGGTTGTTGTAGGTTGTCGTAGGAGGACGTCCCAAGCCGCCAGAAGTTTGAGGGGGGATCTTATAGAAACTTACAAAATTCTTAAAGGGTTTGAACAGGCTAGATGCAGGAAGATTGTTCCCGATGTTGGGGAAGTCCAGAACAAGGGGTCACAGTTTAAGGATAAAGGGGAAATCTTTTAGGACTGAGATGAGAAAAACATTTTTCACACAGAGAGTGGTGAATATCTGGAACTCTCTGCCACAGAATGTAGTTGAGGCCAGTTCATTGGCTATATTTAAGAGGGAGTTAGATGTGGCCCTTGTGGCTAAAGGGATCAGGGTGTATGGAGAGAAGGCAGGTACGGGATACTGAGTTGGATGATCAGCCATGATCATATTGAATGGCGGTGCAGGCCCGAATGGCCTACTCCTGCACCTATTTTCTATGTTTCTATGAATTGTGTCGTCGGTTGATGTAGCTTGTCATAGCTTGACGTTGACTAGGTGGTAGCGTGTTGTAGACATTGTCAGAGGGTGGGTCCATTTTGGCGTCCCGCTACGACTGTGACTGTCGCCGGCAGTCGCCTAAAAAATCGCCTAAGTGGGACAGGCCCTTTTCTCTTTGCACTACCTGTTACATTTGCGTATAGTTTGATTATAATCATGTATGTTACGATTTGACTGGGTAACACGCAATCAAAGTGTTTTTACATTATCTCATTACACATGATAGCAATAAACCAAATCAGTACTAATACTTATCTTAGGAGTGCACAGTGGCATCAACGTAGATCTATGAGTCACAGGAAAAATGATGAATCCCACTTTCCTCTAACCCAGAAGGTGACAGCATCACCAAGAGGCTAAGCTGACAGGTCCAATAACAGGAGAACAGAAATAGGTGACGTTTCGGGTCGAGATCCATCTTTAGCCTGAAGAAGGTTCTCGACCCGAAACACCAGCTATTCCTTTTCACCAGAGATGCTACCTGACCCACTGAGCATTTTGTGTCTAACCTTGTTATAAACCACCATCAGCAGTTCCTTCCAACACAGTTCCAATAACACGGTTGCTTTTGCACTCTGCTGGTGCCATCTTTCCTCGAATCCCATGATAAATGGTATAAATGGGGCAGCATGGTGGTGCAGCGATAAAGATGCTGCCTTACATCGCCATAGACCCAGGTTCAATGCTGACTACGGGTGCTGTCTGTACGTAGTTTGTACATTCTCACTGTGACCACGTGGGTTTTCCCCAGGTGCTCAGGTTTCTTCCCGCACTCTAAAGACATACAGGTTTGTCGGTTAATTGGCTTCGTTAAATATTGTAAATTGTCCCTCGTGTGTAGGATAGTGCTAGTGCACGGGGTGATCGCTGGTTGACGCGGACCTGGAAGGGCCGAAGGGCCTGTTTACGCACTGTATCTCTAAACTAAATGGTGAACCAGACACCTACACTGTCTGAGTGTAGATTGGCAAAATCTGCACCCTGAGGTCTCACAAGCTCAAACCACAAAAAAACGTTTCGCCGAACACCTCCGCTCGGTCCGCAATAACCAACCTGACCTCCCGGTGGCTCAGCACTTCAACTCCCCCTCCCATTCCGCATCCGACCTCTCTGTCCTGGGTCTCCTCCACGGCCAGAGCGAGCAACACCGGAAATTGGAGGAACAGCACCTCATATTCCGCTTGGGGTGTCTGCATCCTGGGGGCATGAACATTGAATTCTCCCAATTTTGTTAGCCCTTGCTGTCTCCTCCCCGTCCTCAGTCCTCGGGCTGTCTCCTCCCATACCTCAGCCCTCGGGCTCCTCCTCCTCCTTTTTCCTTTCTTCTCCCCCCCCCCCCCCTCCACCCCCCACCCCCCATCAGTCTGAAGAAGGGTTTCGGCCCGAAACGTTGCCTATTTTTTTCACTCCATAGATGCTGCTGCACCCGCTGAGTTTCTCCAGCACTTTTGTGTACCTTCGATTTTCCAGCATCTGCAGTTCCTTCTTAAATAAATTCTTATGCATGTTCCGTTCCATTATGCATGTTCCGTTCAGCTTTTCCTTCCCTGTGATAATCTGATTTTTGATTCAGGGCCTGATTTTTTAATTTAGTCCTCACGATAACCAACAATTTATTTACCATTATTATTAATCTTCCTCATATCTAGAAACCACTGCATCAGTTCTTCAACAACATGACATTCCCGAAAAGATGGTCCTTGAAATGTCATGAATAAAAC
Organism: Amblyraja radiata; assembly: GCF_010909765.2. Taxonomy (NCBI): domain Eukaryota; kingdom Metazoa; phylum Chordata; class Chondrichthyes; order Rajiformes; family Rajidae; genus Amblyraja; species Amblyraja radiata. The sequence goes on from NC_045961.1 coordinate 94,448,734, forward strand.
AAGAGGCAAATCAATGGGACTATTATCATAGATGTCATTGTCAAGTGGAGAAAATTAGCCATTTATCCTTGATATGAATTATTAACACCCATGGAACCCCTCTATATTGCATAGATACTTCACCACAGTACTTCACATTACAACAAGCTATCCATTACAGACTTGATATCCACTGATGCCGTGCAGGAATATTTTTTCATTGTACATTCAGAAACAATTTCCACAGAGTGCTGGAGGAACTCTGCAGGCCAGGCAGTATTGGTGGAGGAACGAAATGTGTAGGAAGGAACTGCAGATGCTGGCTTATGCCAAAAACAGACACAAAATGCTAGAATAACTCAACGGGACAGGCAGCATCTCTGGAGAGAAGGAATGCGTCGAGACCCATCTTCAGGCTGAGAGTCAGGAGAGAGGGAAACCATATCTCATGGAAGGGCACAAAGGGAATGGATAGGCAATGTTTCGTGTCGGGACCCTTGTATTTCGAGATGCAAGGGACTGCAGGTGAACATAAAGCAGTACAGACCAGAACGGGCCCTTCGGCCAACAATGTTTGTGCTGAACATGATGCCATGTTAAACTGGTCTCATCTACCAGTACATTATCCTTATTCCTGGAATATTAAGCAAAACACAAAGTGCTGGAGTAAACTCTGTGGGTCAGGCTGCATCTGTGGAAGGAATGGGCGGACAAAGTTTTGGGTCAATAGGCCGGAAACGTTGCCGATCCATTCCAACCCCAGACCCGCAGAGTTACTCCGGCACTTAGTGTTTTGCTCAACATTCCAGCAACTGCAGTTCCTTGTGACTCCAGGTACAAATTCCATCTCTCCTTTCTGTAGCCTGGGCCTGCCATTAATATGGAGGCTGGGAAATGCAGAAGCGTGCATTGTTGTATAAGATCCAGGCTCAGAGGCAGATGAACGAATGGTACAAAGAAATGGCACATCGAACCAGGGTAGATTTTTTGTTTCAAGGGATCGGGCACGTACTGAGGTAATGGGGATGTCAGAGCATGGTGTTAATGCTGTTTACAATAAATGTTGCCCATGACTACCAGCACAAAACAATTCAAGTCAGATGTTTGCTTCTCAGGCAAGTAATTGTTTGTTTAAGACAGTTGGCTGTGCCTGACTTATTTGAATGGAGAGCAAAAAAAGAATGACTGGCGAAAGACTAAAACAGCGTTCACTAAACCTCCATTGCAACTCCATTGTCATAAGAATGCAAGGTGAACAAGGCCCATCCAGCATCCAACGTAGCTGATGGCAGAACAAAAGTCATATTAAACCAGTGCTTCAGACATCTGGACAAATTTGGAAGGTGTTTAATGTATAGTACCGTTCGAACTTGGGGCGGCACAGTGGCGCATCGATAGCATTGCTGCCTAACGGTGCCAGAGACCCGGGTTTGATCCGGGCTATGGGGGGTGTCTGTATGGAGTTTGTATGTTCTTCCTGTGACCATGTGGGTTTTCTCTGGGTGCTCCGGTTTCCTCCCATACTCCAAAGCAAGGCAAAGCAAAGCAAGAATTTCATTGTCCTATCTAGGACACATGACATTAAAATCTCTTGAAGATGTACTGGGTTTGTAGGTTAATTGGCTTTGGTAAAAATTGTAAATTATCCCCTAATGTGTGGGATAGTGTTCGTGTATGGGGTGATCGCTGGTGGGCACAGACACGGTGGGCTGAAGGGCCTATTTCCACGCTGTATCTCTAAAGTCTAGTTAGATTTTGTTGAAGGGCCAAGGACCTGAATGTTAGGACACAAAGTGCTGGAGTAACTCAGCGGTTCAGGCAGCATCCCTGGATAAATATGGTTGGGTAATGTTTCAGTCGGGATCCCTCGTCAGTCTAAAGAAGGGTCTCGACCCAAAACATCACCAAACCATATTCACCAGAGATGCTGCTTGACCCTTTGAGTTACTCCAGCACCTTGTGTCTTTTTTTTGTAAAGCAACATCTGCAGTTCCTTGGTCAACCTAAAAGGTTAACTTTGATTATTTCCCTGATACTGCCGTGTCTGCTGAGTATTTCCAGCATTTTCCACTTTTGTCTTGGATTCACCTTCCTTGCCTCTCCCCCACCTAACTCCAATGCTGGGCATCCTAATTTAATGGAATGGGATCTCCAATCCTTTCCCAAGTCCGATCAGGATTTTTTTTTATAATCTAAGGATACAGTGCAGAAACAGACCCTTTGGCCCACCGGGTCCATGCTGACCCCGTACACTAGCACTATCCTGCACATTAGGGCCAATTTCCAATTTCTACCAAAGCAAAATTAGCCTCAAAATCTTTGGATTGTGGGAGGCAACCGGAGCACCTGGGAAGAAAACCCATCCCGTCACAGGGAGAACGTACATACTCCGTATGGACAGCATCCGTAGTCGGGATTGAACCCGGGTCTCTGCCGCTGTAAGGCAGCAGCTCTAACCGCTGCGCCAGTTTGCCGCCCTCAGGTTGGGAGAGGATCCCACACACTGCACTGCTTCCCACTGAACAGATTTACCTGGCATCTCAGATGCATGCTGATACTACAGCTGCCTCTCTCTAGTGGTAGACTTTGGGATCCCTGTCTCAGTGAATCGGCAGCCCATGGCCAATAAAATGGGACTATTCTACTCATACAGCTGGGGCAACTGACGTAGGACGAGTTGCACTCCCTCTTCTCCCCTCTCCCATCAGGCAAAAGGTATAGAAGTGTGAAAACGCACACCTCCAGATTCAGGGACTGGTTCTTCCCAGCTGTTATCAGGCAACTGAATCATCCTACCACAACCAGAGAATAGTGCTAAACTACTATCTACCTCATTGATGAACCTCAGACTATTCTTGACTGGACTTTGCTGGCTTTACCTTGCACTAAACATTATTCCCTTATCATGCATCCATACATTGTAAATGGATCGATTGTAATCATGTATTGTCTTTCAGCTGACTGGATAGCACGCGACAAAAGCCTTTCACTGTACCTCGGTACACGTGACAATAAACTAAACTGAACTGAACGAGGTGCCATTTCCAGAGGGGAATGATATTAAAAAAGGAGACATTGTCATTCCAGGGATACTAAACGCATTGCATTACTGAACATACAAAGATCATTTACTGGACCAAGACACGAGCAAATAAGGTGCAAGTGAGGAGAGGCAGCTGTTCATATCTTCCTGCAGGTTCCTTGTCATTTTAATAGAAGGTTAATATTATTATGAAAGAGACGGACAATGTAAATTGCAATGCTATAACTTCAAAATATTTCAATAAAACGATAAAGAATCCAGAAGTGTGATTTGTTTCTAAGATTAATACAGGACCTGAAAATGATTATAAATAATAGCTAAGATGATGCTTGCACTATACGCGCACACACACACACGCACACGCGCACACACGCGCGCACACACACACACACAGTAATGAATTTGTTTTGGTGAGATCATCGAGTGGATGATGCATTAAATTCTCTGCAATATTGGACAAACTCCAGGGTAAGTCAGTCATACTAAATGTGTTACACAGTTGAACTCAGTTAAAGTAATTGCACTTAAAATAGAATCACAGTAATGCCCATCTATGAATCTCCCTTTGACAGTCGCAGAACTTTTGTTGTAAAAGTTGTACGTTGGAGGGTGGTATTCTCTTTTTCTTCTTGTTGGCGAGGAGCTGCATGGATTTAAACAATGGGTTCAGGCAGCTTGGATAGAGTGCATGTGGAGAAGATAGTGGGAGAGTCTAGGACCAGAGGTCATAGCCTCAGAATAAAAGGATGTTAATTTAGGAAGGAGATGAGAAGGAATTTCTTCAGTCAGAAAGTTGTGGAGGCCAAGTCAATGGATATTTTTTAGGCAGAGATAAATAGATTGTTGATTAGTATGGGTGTCAGGGGTTATGGGGAGACAGAAAGTTAAGGGCCTGTCCTACGAGCATGCGACCTGCATGCGGCAAGCGCGACCAATCCGGAAGCGGGGGGCCGCGCGGAGGTCGAGTGAGTGACGTGAAGTTCGAGCGAAGTCCGCGGGAAGTTCGCGCGTGACGTACGGTGTCAAGACGCTGCGTACGGCGTCAAGACGCTGCGCATGCCCGTCGAGGCGGTGTGCACGGCGTTGAGGCGGCTGCGGAATCTTGGAACGCGGTCAGTTTTTCGGAGCCCCGCGTCGGGACCAGGCCCGCACAACTCCATACGGCTCCGGCGATCGAAGTGGGACCGGCCCCGCGAGGCCGTACAGCTCAAGCGACCACGTTAGGTCGCGCTTGCCGCATGGAGTCGCATGCTCGTGGGACAGGCCCTTTAGATCAACCATGATTGAATGGCAGAGTAGACTTGATGGGCCGAATTCTGCTCCTATCACTTGTGAACTTAGGAGGTTGTAGTAGGGTCTGCTTTTGGCATATCCAAACCTACTGACAATGTAAAATCCTGAGCTTCTTGCCAGAAATGTCGCACAGTGGCACAGCGGTAGAGGGGCAACATAGCGGCACCGCTGTAGAGTTGCTGCCTTACAGCACCAAAAACCCAGGTTCAATCCTGACCATGGGTACTGTCTGCATGGAGTTTGTACGTTCTCCCTGTGACTGTGTGGCTTTTCCCAGGTGCTCCAATTTCCTCCCACATTCCATAGGCTTGTAGGTTAATTGGCTTTGGTAAAAATAGTAAATTGTCCCTCGTGTGTGGGACAGAACTAGTATGCGGGGGGTGATCACTGATCAACATGGACTCAGTAGACCAAAGGGCCCGTCTCAGCACTGTGTCTAAAGTAAAGTACAATAATGAATGACAAGAATGATGACATTGTGATTAAGCTAACAAAGTAATATTCTATGAAAACAAATTAGATTTGATTAGATGAAGGATCTCAGTGTGAATTGTTAGTGTATCTCTTTACGCAGGTGCTGCCTGAGAATTTCCAGCATTTTCTGTTTTTATTTTGGACGAGGACTAGATTGTGTGTGATTTTAACTTTTATGTTCCTTTTTAACTTATTTCTAAGTTCTAATCCCTAGTACTAACAAAGTATGACAGGGAAACCCTCTTAAATCTAAACTCCAGGGCAAACAGAGACTTTTTAAACTCTGTACTTACTGATCCAGCCTGGCCAGCAGAGATCAGCAGAAGCTGCTGCAACAACAATGGGAGCTCGGCTGCAAGGAAAACCCGGAGAAAACATCGAGGGAAGCGGGGGGGGATTCGGAATAGGCTGAAAGCCCAAGCCTTTCGTCCACCTCTGCCCAGCATTCTTCTGGCGAATGTCCAGTCCCTGGAAAACAAGCTGGGTGACCTCAGGGCGAGGGTCAGATTCCAGAGGGACATAAGGGACTGCAACATCCTCTGCCTGACTGAAACATGGCTGACCTCGCTGATTCCGGATCAGGTAATCTGCCCAACCGAGTCCTTCACTGTCCACCGTGCTGACAGAACAGAAGCATCTGGGAAATCCAAGGGTGGAGGAGTCTGCTTCATGATCAATAACAACTGGTGCAACCCTGGAAATATCAAGATGCTTTCCCGTTCCTGCTCGCCGGAACACCTGGAGCACCTGACGATCTCATGCCGCCCATTGTACCTTCCCCGGGAGTTCGGCTCAGTGATCGTCACAGCCGTCTACATTCCCCCGCAGACCAACTTCTACCAACACATCACGTGTGCCACCAGGGGGGAGAGAACTTTGGACCACTGCTACACATCGTTCAGGAAAGGCTACAAGGCCGTTTCACTCCCTCCCCTAGGAAAATCTGACCACGCTGCCATTTTCCTGTTGCCGGAGTATAAACAGAGGATAGTTCGGGAAACGGTAGAGACGAGGGACGTAAAGCGGTGGTCCGACCAGTCAGAGGCCATGCTGCAAGATGCACTGAGTGATGTCGACTGGAATATGTTCGAAGCAAGTTCCAGCGACGTCAGTGAGTTCGCGGAAGCAGTCACGCACTTCATCGCAACAGTAACCGACAACATCGTCCCCACGGTAAGGGTAAGCACCTTTCCGAACCAAAAACCCTGGGTAGACAAGTCCGTTCGTGTGGCCCTGAATGCTCGCACCGCTGCCTACAACTCGGGCCTGGCATCAGGAAACATGGACGTCTACAAGGCAGAGTCCTACCGACTGCGAAGGGCGGTGAAGGACGCAAAGAGAAGGTACAGAGACAAGATGGAGTTACAGATGGAGCAGCAGGACACCAGAAGCCTGTGGCAGGGGCTACGGATTGTAACCAACTACCGGAGCACCCCTCCCTCATCCGCAAGTGCCGGCACCTCCCTAGCTGATGACCTGAACTCCTTTTACGCTCGTTTCGAGAGGGGCAACACCACTCCAGGTCTGCCGACTATCGACAATACCGCCAGCGGGCTGGCTACCGAAGCTGAAGGGAGGAATGTGCAACATTCTCGCTGTCCGAGCACGACGTGAGGAGGGCTCTGACACGGGTGAACACGAGAAAAGCTGCAGGCCCCGATGGCATCTCGGGGCGAGTACTCAAGTCCTGTGCTACGCAGCTAGCTCCAGTGCTCACTACATTATTCAACCTCTCCCTGGACAAGTCCGTGGTCCCTGCCTACTTCAAAAAATCCATAAATGTACCGGTACCAAAAATGCCTCCCCAGCCTGTCTGAATGACTACCGTCCGGTGGCCCTTACCTCGGTAGTCATGAAATGCTTTGAGAGGCTGGTGAAGAAACACATCTGCGCCTTCCTCCCTCGGAACATGGACCCGTTGCAGTTCGCATACCGTCCGAACAGATCCACGGACGATGCGGTCTCCCAGGTCTTGCACACCGCTCTCTCCCATCTGGACAGCCAGAAGGGGGGCTACGTGAGGATGCTGTTCATAGACTACAGTTCATCCTTCAACACGATAGTCCCCACCAGACTGGCCGGGAAGCTAATGGAATTGGGGCTCAACACCTCCCTGTGTGCCTGGGTCCTGGACTTTCTCACCGCCAGGCCCCAGGTAGTCAAGATGGGAGGGAATACATCGAAGTCCCTCACCCTGAGCACAGGATCGCCCCAGGGTTGCGTCCTCAGCCCCCTATTGTACTCCCTGTACACACATGACTGTGTGACTAGGTTCAGCTCCAACTCATTAATTAAGTTTGCTGATGACACTGTGGTGGTGGGCCTGATCTCAGACAACGACGAGAAGGCCTACCGGGATGGGGTGGCTGGTCTAGCACTCTGGTGCCAGGATAACAGCCTCCTCTTGAACATCAAAAAACGAAGGAACTGATCATGGACTTTAGGAGGGCACATCATCCGAGGACGTACACTCCATTGAGGATAAATGGGGATCCTGTGGATAGGGTGAACAGTTTTAAATACCTGGGAGTCCACATCTCCGAGGATATGACATGGACATCACACGCCGCAGCACTCGTGAGTAAGGCAAGGCAGCGCCTTTACCACCTCAGGCAATTGAGGAAATTCAGAGTGTCTCCGAGGATCCTCCAGTGCTTCTACGCAGCGGCGGTGGAAAGCATCTTGTCCGGGAACATTACCATCTGCTTTGGGAATTGCTCTGCCAAGGACAAGAAGGCTCTGCAGAGAGTAGTGCGTTCGGCTGAACGCACTATGGGAACTTCACTCGCCCCCCTGCAGGAACTATACATCAGGAGGTGCAACTCCAGAGCCAACAATATCATGAGAGACCCCTTCCACCCCTGCAACGGACTGTTCCAGCTGCTACGGCAGGCAAACGCCTCCATTGTCATGCGGTGAGAACGGAGAGGTTGAGAAGGAGTTTCTTCCCAGAGGCCATTCGGACTGTAAACGCCTATCTCACCAGGGACTAACTCTACTGAACGTTTTTCCTTCCATTATTTATTATGTAAAAGAATATGTGTGTTTATGATTGTGTTTATAGTTTGTTTGGTTGTTTGGTTGTTTGTCTTTTGCACAAAGTCCGTGAGCATTGCCACTTTCATTTCACTGCACATCTCGTATGTGTATGTGACAAATAAACTTGACTTGACTTGACTTGAGATTGGAAATGTGGGGAACTGACATCATATCCCACCACAGCAATACGGAATTCGAACAGGCGAGAATTAAAAAGTAATCTTAACGATAAACATAGGATTATTGTTACAAACTCATTCATTAATCAATGCCCTTTAGGTAAGGCAATCATTTACATCTGAATTTCCCCTGAAAAGGGGATTAATAAAGTATTTATTATTCTTCTTATTCTTATTCTTCTTATTATTATTATTACCTACCTAGTCTTACAAGGCTTGGATGGAGAGGATGTTTCCACTAGTTGGAGAGTCTACGACCAGAGGTCATAGCCTCAGGATTAAAGGACGTTCCTTCAGGAAGGCGACAAGGAGGAATTTCTTTAGTCTTTAGAGGATGGTGAATCTGTGGAATTCATTGCCACAGAAGGCTGTGGAGGCCAAGGCAATGGGTGTTTTTAAGGCAGAGATAGATTGTCATACTCAATAGGATGAGGTATATTCAACCAACTCAGTTAACATCATATTGGCAGTGAAAAACATCGCCTGATGTGCTGTAACAGTTACAAAGATACCACTAACTAACATTACTAATTAAAAAATTATACCCATATAAAAAGAAACATGCATGACGATATACATTTAAAATGCAAAACAATTAAAAATAATTTGCAATCATAAAAATCTGGAATATATATATAGTTTAGTTCAGTTTAGAGATTCGGTGCGGCAACAGGCCATGGGCCCACTGAGTCCGCACCGACCTGCGATCACCATACACCAGCATTATCCCACACACTAGGGACAATTTAACAATGTTTTACCAAAGCCAATCTGTAATGTGTAATCTACAATCAGCAAACTACAAATCTGTACATCTTTGGAGTGTGGGAGGAAACCGGAACCACCAGGGTAAACCTATACGGTCACGGGGGGAGAATGTACAAACTCCGAACACATGTCAGGCCAGGGTTGCGGGGCCTTACTGCAGTGACAGCAACTTACTGCGCTTGCAGCGCCGGAGATCCTGGTTCGATCCCGACTACGGGCGCTGTCTGTACGGAGTTTGTACATTCTCCCCGTGACCACGTGGGTTTTCTCCGAGATCTTCAGTTTCCTCCCGCACTCCAAAGATGTACAGGTATGTAGGTTGATTGGCTTGGCATAAGTGTAAATTATCCTTAGTTAGTGTAGGAGAGTGTTGATGTGGGATCACTGGTCAGTACAGACTCGGTGGGCCGAAGGGCCTGTTTCTGCTCTGTATCTCTAAACTAAACAGTGAGGATCGAACCCTGGTCTCTGGCGCTCTAGCCCTGCGCCACCGTGCTGCCCTATGTAGAATATTTATATTGAACCTTTTTCTTGTTTATTATATTGTTTACATATGTGTACACCTTGCCATAGAGGGAGTACAGAGAAGGTTCACCAGACTGATTCCTGGGATGTCAGGACTTTCATATGAAGAAAGACTGGATAGACTCGGCTTGTACTCGCTAGAATTTAGAAGATTGAGGGGGGATCTTATAGAAACTTACAAAATTCTTAAGCGGTTGGACAGGCTAGATGCAGGAAGATTGTTCCCGATGTTGGGGAAGTCCAGAACAAGGGGTCACAGTTTAAGGATAAGGGGGAAATCTTTTGGGACCGAGATGAGAAAAACATTTTTCACACAGAGCGTGGTGAATCTGTGGAATTCTCTGCCACAACATGTAGTTGAGGCCAGTTAATTGGCTATATTTAAGAGGGAGTTAGATGTGGCCTTGTGGCTAAAGGGATCAGGTGGTATGGAGAGAAGGCAGGTACAGGATACTGAGTTGGATGATCAGCCATGATCATGTTGAATGGCGGTGCTGGCTCGAAGGGCCGAATGGCCATCGGCACCTATTTTCTATGTTTCCATATTCTGTTGTGCTGCTCAAGTAAGAATGTAATTGTTCTATTTAGGACACATGACGAGAAAACACTCTTGCCTCGATAACAGTTCTGCATTTTATAGGAAAAGCTTTGAATCTATTGACGTGTAAAAAAACTTCATTAACAAATCATTATCTGGGAATTATTTTCTCTCAATCTCCAACGAAAAATACAGAAACAATCCCTTTGCCACAGAACTTTGTCTCAATTATGAATCTCAAGGGCCTATATTTAGTGATATTTTCCCTGCATGCTGGCCCCAGGGAACCATTAATATTTAGTGACTTCCACAACTACCATGGTTCACAGCTAGTCAATGGTTCACATCAGGAGTGCATCATTTTTTATGCAAAACAAAAACCCCAATGATTTGGAAGGTTGTGAATTCAAGTCAGGCTTCAGAGATAGGAGAAGGAGCCATTCTACATTTCATAGAGTGATGGAGTCATAGAGTGATATAGTGTGGAAACAGGCCCTTTGGCCCAACTTGCCCACACCGGCCAACATGTCCCAGCTACACTCGTCCCACCTGCCTGTGTTTTGTCCATATCCCTCCAAACCTGTCCTATCCATGTACCTGTCTAACTGTCTCTTAAACGTTGGGATAGTCCCAGCCTCAACTACCTCCTCTGGCAGCTTGTTCCCTACACGCACAACTCTTTGAGTGATAAAGTTACCCCTCAGATCCCTATTAAATATTCTCCCCTTCACCTGTAACCCATGTCCTCTGGACATCGATTCACCTACTCTGGGCAAGAGACTCTGGGCCTCTGTGCATCTACCCGATCTATTCCTCTCATGAATTTATACACCTCAATGAGATCACCCCTCATCCTCCTGCACTCCAAGGAATAGAGTCCCAGCGTACTCAACCTTTCCCTATAGCTCACACCCTCTAGACCAGACAACATCCTTGTAAATCTTCTCTGCACCCTTTCCAGTTTGACGACATATTTTCTATGGTACAGTCACAGGTAGAATGTGCAAACTCCATACACACAGGACTAGTGGCGAGAATCAAACTCTGCAACTGTGAGCCATCCATTGTTTGGAGCTCATTTCCTTTTCCGATCCAACCATATTTTTCTCTCTAACTCCAGATTTTCTATTTCTATCTTTCCCTTTCTCAAGTCCTTTCTCGTAGAGATAGGAGACCTGGCAGGGCAAGAAACCCATCATGTCGCCGAGACACAAGAGACAGCGATGCTGAAATCTGGAGCAATACATGAAATTGAGGAAAGGACGAGCTGATGTTTCGGGTTGAAACCCTGCATCAGGACTGAGAGTGAGTGGAGAGGGGGGAGATAGCCGGTATAGAGGAAGAGGGAGTTGGACAGAATTTGAAGTACTCCGCCTCTCCCATGTGTTTTATCCTCTTCCCCTTTTTATCTCCAACCCTCCTCTGGTCTTCCCATTTTTAATCCCTTTTCCCACTCTAACACATCCTTCCCTAGCCTCACCACCACCACCACCACCTATTTTTAACCCTTTCCCCTCCTGGATTCATCCACCAGGCTAATACTCATAGCAAGCTCTATATTTTCGTTGGTTATATCAATGGTGGAGTGGCACAACTGGTAAAGCTGCTGTCTAACAGTGCCAGGGACCCAGGTTCGATCTTGACCCCGGGTTCTCTCTGTGTGGAGTTTGCATGTTCGACCCTGACCCTGGGTTCTCTCCGTGTGAAGTTTGCATGTTCTCCCTGTGGCCTCGTGGGTTTCCTCTGGGTGCTCCGGTTTCCTCCCACCTCCCAAAGATATGCAGATTTATAGGCAAATTGACCTCTGTAAATTGCTCCTAGTGTGTAGGGAGAGGTTAAGAAAGTGGGATAGCATCGAACTAGTGTGAACGTGAGTTTGATGGTCGGCGTGGACTCGGTGGGCCAAAGGGCCTGCTGTATCTCTAAACTAAACTAAACGCTCAAGATTTATTTGGAAAAACATTGTCATAAAGGGGTTGAAGATTAATGGTGATTTAAGACCAGGGAATGTCATAGAGTATTAGAATGATACAATGTGGAAACAGGCCCATCAAGCCAACTTGCCCACACTGGCCAACATGTACCAGCTACACTACTCCCACCTACCTGCCTGTGTTTGGCCCATATCTCTCCAAACCTGTCCCATCCGTTCATGAGTGGTGAGAATATACATTTGCTGGTGTGAAGAGTAATCCCAGCAACAATTGTTTGACCCATTTGGGTTTTGGAACTCGTAGTCATGGTTTATTTCCCAACACAAGAGTTTCCCCAATAGAATAACAATTTACCAGTCTTCATTGTAGAGGATAAACTTTCTGGTTAATCAGTCATGTACCCTTTGTCAGCTCCAAGACATTCAAAGTGCTAATGGTAAATAACATATTAACAGCATTACTGACTGGCACAATCTAAGCAGATCTGTGGCATTCTTCTCAAATTTGTGGGAACACAATGAACAAGTCTGTACAGCTTTTGTTTCCGCCATTTGGACCTTAGACATAGACATAGAAAACATAGAAAATAGGTGCAGGAGTAGGCCATTTGGCCCTTAGAGCATGCACCGCCATTCAATATGATCATGGCTGATCACCCAACTCAGTATCCTGTACCTGCCTTCTCTCCATACCCGCTGATCCCTTTAGCCACAAGGGCCACATCTAACTCCCTCTTAAATATAGCCAATGAACTGGCCTCAACTACCTTCTGTGGCAGAGAGTTCCACAGATTCACCACTCTCTGTGTGAAAAATGTTTTCACCTTCAACTTGCATTTAGGAATCAAAAGGTTTTTTTAGAGATACAGCACGGGAAAACACAGAGTCTGCTCCGACCAGCGTTCCCTGCACACTAACACTATCCAACACGCAATAGGGACAATTTACATTTATACAAAAACCAATTAACCTACAAACCTAAGATAGACACAAAATGCTTGGCTAACTCAGCGGGACAGGCAGCATCTCTGGGCAAGAAGGAATGGGTGACGTTTTGGTTCAAGACCCTTCCTCAGACTGATGTCAGGGGAGAGGGAGATACATAGATAAGGACGTGTGAGGTGTGAAATCAGGACAAAGGGGATGCAGATCAAGGAAAATGTAGAATAGATCATTGTTAACTAAGAGAAAAGTACAAACAAAGCAAACAGAGATAAAATGTACTCGGAGACAGGCAGACTGGTCGGAGAACTGGGAAGGGGGAGGGATGGAGCAGGGGGGGAAACAACGGTTAGTTGAAGTTAGAGAAGTCAATGTTCATACCGATGGGGTGTAAGCTGCCCAAGCAAAATATGAGGTGCTGTTCCTCCAATTTGCGCTGGGCCTCACTCTGACAATGGAGGAGGCCTACATACCTGTACATCTTTGGAGTGTGGGAGGAAACTGAAGATCTCGGAGAAAACCCACAGATCAAAACTCACAGATCACAGAGAACTTACAAACTTCGTACGGACGGCACCCGTAGTCGGGATCGAACCCGGGTCTCTGCCGCCGTAAGCATTGTAAGCCAGAACTCTACCACTGCACCACTGTGCCGCTCATGTGGCTCTATGGGAATGTGGGTCTCAAATACCAAGACAATGTATTTTTGATTTTTTGGACCCTACAGAATATTCTATCACTCTCTGCTTAACTGAGTATGCTGGATTCACACTCTAATAACAACCACCTCAGCCTTAATATCAATTACGCATTGCATTACTTTGACACACAAAAGCATCGAATATTATATAGCACAAGAACAAATTAAACATTGGACTTACTGCCCAGGTTTATTTTACTCTCCCATGTTGCTGATGGGAGAGTATGGGATGGAAATGAAAGGAACATATTAGTTTATTTATTGAGTTTTGTAAACAAACAGAAGTCAGGCTCAGTGGGAAAAATACTTGTTTCCACTCTATCTCTCACTGACTATGACTTGTCATTTTGTTAAGGCACAAGGAACTGCAGATGCTGGTTTATCAAAAAAGACGAAGTGCTGGAGTAACTTAGCAGGTCGAGCAGCATGTCTGGAGAACCTGGATACGTGGAAAGATTTAATAGGAACCTGAAGGGTAACTTTTTCACACAAAGGGGGGTGAGTGTATGGTTCATGCTGCTGGAGGAGATAGTTGAGGCAGGTGCTATCGCAACGTTTAAGAAACATTTAGACAGGTACATGGATAGGACAGGTTTAGAGGGATATGGGCCAAATGCAGGCAGGTGGGACCAGTGTAGCTGGGACATGTTGGTCAGTGCGGGCAAGTTGGGCCAAAGGGCCTGTTTCCACACTGCATCACTCTATGGCTCGATGAGGAGTCTGAAGAAGGGTCTTGGCTCGAAATGTTACATATTCCTTCGCTCCATAGATGCTGCCTGACCCGCTGAGTTTCTCCAGCATTTGTATCTACCTATGACTCTATGAGGTGACTTTTTGGGTCAGGACACTTTTGTTTATTTGTGTTGAACATTTGCTTCACATGGGACCTCTGTTAAATCTCTCTTCTGATTTTAATTTCTGGTAATGCAAATATGCGGAACGAGTTAAATGCTGGTCAACTAAATCTTTCTTAGTACGCATCTCAGAGTCTTAAACACGAAGGGTTCAAAGTGCTACAGCATGAAAAAGACATTTGGCCCAACAGGTCTACACCAATCTTTTAGGCACTCACCCTTCTTCAAGCCCACATTTACCCCACATACTCATATTCGCCCCACATTTTCACCAACAGGGCGGCAAGGTGGCATAGAGGTAGAGCTACTGCCTTACAGCGCCAGAGACGAGGGTTCAATCCTGACTACAGGCGCTCTCTGTACAGAGTTTGTATGTTCTCATCGTGACCTGTGTGGATCTTCTCCGAGATTTTCGGTTTCCTCCCACACTCCAAAGACGTACAGGTTTATAGGTTAATTGGCTCGGTACAAAATGTAAAGCATTGCCCCCAGTGTGTGTAGGGTAGCGTTAATGTGTGGGGGATCGCTGGTCGGACAGGACTTCGGTGGGCTGAAGGGCCTGTTTCCGCCCTGTAAACTAAGCACCCCCAAGATTCTGCCTCTCGCTGCACACTAGGGGCCATTAAACCCACTTGGTCACAGAGGGAACATGCAAATTCCACACAGACTGCACCCAAAGTCAGGATTGAACCCATGTCGCTGGCACTGTGAGGCATGGGGCTCAACCAGCTGTGTCACTGCTTGGCTTTGCAGAATCCTAAAAGCGTGGAGGAATAAGCACATTTTCAGCCTCTCTTCTGGGGTGGGAGATTGCAACCTTCACGTGGTCCGCCCTGTTTCGACGAACGCAATCAACCTGGCGTGCACAATCAAATAAGATCGAATAGAACAAGTTGTCCTACAACTTTAGGCTGTGCACGCCATACGCAAGAAGAAGAAGAGGCCTCTCTTCTGCAATGCACATGCAGGAGCAGTAAAGTGTTGAGATTCACAGACCAAAGTGCAAGGGTGGGCATTTTTGATGATTAAAGCATCTTAGGAACAGTAACCAAGCAGTGATTCAGAAAGCTCATAGCAAATCTACCTGCAAAACATCAACAAAGATTCTGGAGATGTATTCATCTGCTTCCACAGAGCGCTGTAGTCATTTGATAGCATGCTGATACACTCATATATATTTTTTAACTTTTCCCTTAAAATCATAATGAGGCCATTCAGCCTATCAAGTCTGCTCCGCCATTTACTCATGGCTGATTTATCTCTCCCTTCTATCCCCATTCTCCTGCCTTCTCCCCATAATCCCTGACACCCATACGAACCAAGAAGCTATCTATCTCTGCCTTAAAATATCCATTGACTTGGCCCCCACAGCCTTTGTGTGTGCGGCGCTCCAATCCGACAGTCCCCTCGACCCGAGTAGTAGCAGTCAAATACGGGACAAGGGCGGTCCTGTATGGGACAAACCAATTTAGCCCAATATACGAGATGTCCCGGCTAATACGGGACAGTTGGCAACCATAGTCTCGACCCGAAACGTCACCCATTCCTTCTCTTCAGAGATGCTGCCTGTCCCGCTGAATTACTCCAGCATTTTGTGTCTGACTTTGATTTAAACCAGCATCTGCAGTTCTTTCTTACACCTCCATTGATCATTGTTATCTCCCCTCCCTCGCGGCAGTCCCCCCCCCCCCCCATGCCGGGTCCCTCATTGTTCTTCCCCCACCCCCAAAGTTGTACAATATTGGTCATTCATTTGCCCACTCTCTCGGGCTGGTCAAATACCTCTGAAGCCCCTTGGCTTTCTCACCATAGTTCAAGTTTGCGTTGTCTGCAAACTTGCGAGATCTAATATTTAGTCCCTCATCGGAATCGTTATTATGTACCGCGAATAACTTTGGTTCACACACTGAACCATGAAGTTCTTCACTGATCACTGCTTGCTGCACAGAAAAGGACCCATTTGTTTCTATTCCTTGGCTAACCAGCTAGCTATAATTGGCAGTCCATTGCTCCCAATCCCATGTGCTGTAATACTGCACACTAATATCTTCTGTGAACTTTGCCAATAGCCTCCTGAAAAGGCAAACCCAGCGTGTCCGCTGGTGTCCTCCCCCATCCACCCCAGTTAGGTGCTCAGCAAAAAGCTAGTAGATTTGTCAAGCATGATCTCCCTTTCACAAATCCGTGCTGAGTTCGATCGACCCGGCCAATGTTCTCCAGATGGTCTGCTGTGTCAACATTAATAATGGACTCCAGCAGTTTCACCACACAGTCAGGCTAACTCGTCAATAATTGCCTGCGTTCCCTCGATCCATTTTTAAATCGTGGCTACCTTATCTGCCACAGGAAATGATCTGGGCAGCAAAGTATGTTGCAAAATGGACAAGTCCATCCGTTATCTCAAGGGTGAGAGGGGATCTTATTGAAACATATAAGATTATTAAGGGTTTGGACACGCTAGAGGCAGGAAACATGTGCTCGATGTTGGGGGAGTCCAGAACCAGGGGCCACAGTTTAAGATTAAGGGGTAGGCCATTTAGAACGGAGACGAGGAAACACTTTTTCACACAGAGAGTTGTGAGTCTGTGGAATTCTCTGCCCCAGAGGGCTGTGGAGGTCAGTTATCTGGATACTTTGAAGAAAGAGCTAGATAGGGCTCTTAAAGATAGCGGAGTCAGGGGATATGGGGAGAAGGCAGGAACGGGGTAATGATTGGGGATGATCAGCCATGGCTCAAAAGGCCGAATGGCCTACTCCTGCACCTATTGTCTATTGAATACTCCTTAACTACCCTGGGATTCAGATTATCAGTCCCTGTGAATTTATCAGCATCAATTTCCCATACACCATTACCCATGGATGCTGGTTTCTTCCATGCAAGAATAGGGTTGCCTTGATCCAAAGATACAGCCAGGGTGCTAGATAGCATGCTGGAATATTAAATACAAGGCTGATCCTCCTACGCAAGGAATGACATTCTTACAATATGGGGGATGCAAGGGAGGTTTGCCAGATTCCTGGGATGCTAAATCCATGTTAAATCTGCTCAATGTTATTATCCATTCCAAGATGTTCCGCTTTGCCTCAATAGATTCCAACATTTTGTGGACATAGTTTCAGCTCCCCCTCCTCTCCCAAATACCACATCACATTTGCTATCCTCCAATTAACAAGAACAATGTCAGAATGCACAGAACTTTAAAAGATAGAGACGGTGGAGCATCCGTCTTTCAAAACTCTGGGACATAGATCAATCAGGTGATAGACACAAAATGCTGGAGTAACTCAGCGGGACAGGCAGCATCGCTGGAGAGATGGAATGGGTGACCTTTCGAGTCGAGACCTTCTTTAGGTGCATTGAATACAATTTATCAACATTCAAGCTCACCCACTATTCTTTGACTAATATTTATTTCCTTCAGTTCCTCATTCTCAATAGGCACTGGATTCTCCAATTTATCTGGCAGAGACTCTGCTGGAAAGACAAGGCCCAAATGGGTCGTTCCTTCCCTCTGCCACTTCCTTATCGCTCATCTCCCCGGAGGGCAGCGCAGTGGCGCAGCGGTAGAGTTGCTGCCTTACAGCGCCAGAGACCCCGAGTTCAATCCTGACTATGGGTGCTGTCTGTATGAAGCCTCTACGTTCTCCCTGTGACCAGCGTGGGCTTTCTTGGGGTGGTCAGGTTTCCTCCCACACTCAAAAGACATGCAGGCTTTATAACCATATAACCATATAACAATTACAGCACAGAAACAGGCCAACTCACCGCGCTGGAGCTCCGGTGAGCTGAGACCACCGGGAACAACATCGCGGAGCTGCGGGACTGTGGAGCGGCCAGCTGCGGGCGGCGGCGCTGACTTTACACCGGGAGCCTGGGATCTCGCGACGAGATCGCCAGTTGAGGAGCTCCAACCGGCGCGGCGTTGTCGGCCGGATGCCGCGGCCTCCAGTGCGGAAGCGGCCGTTCCAGGGTTCCCATGCCGCTGGGAGGATTCTCCCGACGCCGGAGCAACATCACCCGGCGAGAACGGCCAGGAACATCGGGCCTCCGTAGAGGCAACTGTGGAGGCCTCAATAGGCCCGACTATGGGTGAACTGGGGTTGGGGACTGGACTTTGTGCCTTCCCTCATGGTGGGAGCCATTGTGGGGGGATGTTCTATGTGTTTAAGACTCATTGGTGTTATGTCTGTATTCTTTTTTTGTGTGCTGCAAAATGGCAAAAAGCATTTCACTTCACTACACCTAGGTGTATGTGAATGTGACTAATAAAATACCTTTGATACCTTTGACCTTTGATACCTTCTAGTCCGTGCCGGACTTATTCTCCCCTAGTCCCATCTACCTGCACTCAGACCATAACCCTCCATTCCTTTCCCATCCATATACCTATCCAATTTATCTTTAAATGATAAAATCAAACCTGCCTCTACCACCTCTACTAGAAGCTCATTCCACACAGCTACCACTCTCTGAGTAAAGAAGTTCCCCCTCATGTTACCCCTAAACTTCTGTCCCTTAATTCTCAAGTCATGTCCTCGTGTTTGAATCTTCCCTACTCTCAATGGGAAAAGCTTATCCACGTCAACTCTGTCTATCCCTCTCATCATTTTAAAGACCTCTATCAAGTCCCCCCTTAACCTTCTGCGCTCCAAAGAATAAAGACCTAACTTGTTCAACCTTTCTCTGCAACTTAGTTGCTGAAACCCAGGCAACATTCTAGTAAATCTCCTCTGTACTCTCTCTATTTTGTTGACATCCTTCCTATAATTAGGCGACCAAAATTGTACACCATACTCCAGAATTGGCCTCACCAATGCCTTGTACAATTTTAACATTACATCCCAACTTCTATACTCAATGCTCTGATTTATAAAGGCCAGCACACCAAAAGATTTCTTTACCACCCTATCTACATGAGACTCCACCTTCAGGGAACTGTGCACAGTTATTCCCAGATCCCTCTGTTCAACTGCATTCCTCAACTCACTACCATTCACCATGTACGTCCTATTTTAGGTTATAGGTTAATTGGCTGAAAAAATTGTCCCTAGTGTGCAGAAATGTGTTAGTGTACGAGGCGATCGCAGGTCGGCATGGGCTCGGTGGGCAGAGGGACCCGTTTCCGCGCTATATCTCCAAAGTCTAATTATAAATTCTTCTGTCCATCAGTAAAGGCTCACATTTGCACTCTTACAGTCCATTGTTATGTTTCGTGCCCATCATTTTATATTATACCTTTATCTATTTCTCGGTTCTTCTTTGCCGTGTTCTACAATACAGCCAGTTCTATCAGATTTTCTTTGGCACTTGTCACGTGAGCATTGAATCTGCTCAAAAATCTACATCTTGTCCATACAAAACAATGCCTTCTGTGACCAAGCAATCAAAATTTGGAATTCCCTTCCGAGAACCCCCATCTTTCTCTATCGCCACTGAGACGACTTTTAGACAATTTATTAGAGATACTGAGTAAAGGCGGGCCCTTCTGCCCACTAACTCCACGACTGTAATGTATTCATACATATTCATGTATATGTTAATGAGTTGGTGTTATATATAAGCAGGGAGTGTTGGGTAATAAACCTCTCTCTCATGATCCAGGCAACCTGCGTGTAAGTTGTTATTCATTCTGCCGTCCCGAATCGGCACAATTTACACACTAGGTACAATTTACATAAGCCAATTAACCTACACGCTTGTACAACTTTGGAATGTGGGAGGAAACCAGAGCACCCGGAGGAAACCCACGCAGCCACAGGGAGAACGTACAAACTTCGCACAGACAGCACCCGTAGTTAGGATCAAACCGGGTCTCTGGCACTGTAAGAGAGCAACTCTACTGGCGTCACTGTGCCCCCCCCCCCCCCCCCCCCCCCGCACAAATGCTCATTTAAATCTACTCCCGCGCCAGAAGTTATGTAAACTGGAATCAAATTTAGTTTGTTAATGCTCTTTTGAACCACCTGGGAATATTTTGCCAGCTTGAAGGCACAGAAGAAAAACACTTTGTTGATTCTATAACAGGAACACAGATCGGGCAATCCCCAGTCTGACTCTTCAACTACTACAGAAATAATTCTCTCACTATATTTCTTGGGACAATGCAGTGTGCAATGTATTTAAGCACCTAAATTAGTGATGATGATCTTTAACATTCCTTAAGAGTGTACTTTGGTTCATCTAATGTAATTTTATATTGTTGTTTGAATGTAATACCGTTCTTCATGAATCTGAAAATATTTATTTGCCAATATAATTGCATTGCCTACCAGCCAATTTAATGCACTGATTAAATCACCAGCCTTCCTACTGGTGCACCACAATAGCCTGTTTCACCTCTGGCTTTATATGTAATGGCATGTTGCACAGAACATGCCAAACATTTTTTTATTAATTGCACTTCTTCAAATCAAATGCGATCTAGCAGTGCATGGAAACTTGTGATCTGACAATGCACAATGCACTTTTTACATATAAAGTGTGGAAACAGGCCCTTCGGCACACCGAGTCCACACTGACCAACAAGCACTATAGTCCACCAGCGGCAATTGACAGAAGCCAGTTAACCTACAACCCTGTACTGCTTTGGAGAGTGGGATGAAACCAGAGCACCCAGAGAAAATCCACGCAGTCACAGGGAGAACATACGAACACCGTACAGACAGCACCGGAGGTCAGGATCGTACCCGCGTCTCAGGTGCTGTAAGGCAGCAGCTTTACCGCTGCGCCACTGTACAACCCCACATTTTGGCAAAAATCCTGAAGGTAAGAGCAATTTGATATTGGATGTGCTCAGACTATGGATATTCATTTTTTTTTCCAATTAAATTAAAGTTTATTCAGCGTAAAAAATATATATACAAAGCAGGTACTGTGCAAAGAATTCTACTGACATTCTCGGAGGCTCTACATACATTCAATGCTGCGTACCGTAGTGTTTACACAATTTCACCCCACACCCTTGCAACTCATGTGGCCTCCTTGGGGTAAAATCATTTCCCTTATTAGTGGGGCGTCTCCACCACACCCGGCCCCCCCCCCCCCCCCCATGTACAGCAGTGAAAGGAACCTACACTGTGGTCCACCCCCACAGAGCCTTCGCGTTGGCTGCTCAGAGTCTCAGTGCGTCCCTCAGCACGTACTCGTGCACAGAGAATGGATCGACTGGGCTTGTATTCACTGGCATTTAGAAGGATGAGAGGGCACCTTATGGAAACATATAAAATTCGCAAGGGATTGGACAGGCTAGCTGCAGGAAAAATGTTCCCGATGTTGGGTGAGTCCAGAACCAGCGGTCACTGTTTAAGAATAAGGGGGAGGCCATTTAGGACTGGGATGAGAAAAAGCTTTTTCACCCAGAGAGTTGTGAATCTGCATAATTCTCTGCCACAGGAGGCAGTGGAGGCAAATTAACTGGATGTTTTCAAGAGAGAGGTAGATATAGCTCTTAGAGCTAACGGAATCAAGGGATATGGGGAGAAAGCAGGAATGGGCTACCGATTTTGGATGATCAGCCATGATCATAGTCGAAGTGCTGAAGGGCCGAATGGCCTACTCCTGGCACCTATTTTCTATGTTTCTACTCCTGGAGGCTGGAGTGGGCCAGTCGGCAACATTCCCCGACGGACATCTTGCTCTGCTGGGAGGTCAGCAAAGTTCATCAGAGCTATGGATATTCAGATTGGAGACTTACATTCAGCAAATGGGCAGTGAGTGCCTTGTCTTGTGGCCTCGACCCTTGCTCCTAATGAACACCCTTCATCACCTGGAATAGGCTGAAGGTGCTCTCTGTGGATCTGTGGAATTCGCTGCCACAGGCCAGTTCATTGGCTATATTTAAGAGGGGGTTAGATGTGGCCCTTGTGGCTAAAGGGATCAGGGGGTATGGAGAGAAGGCAGGTACAGGATACTGAGTTGGATGATCAGCCATGATCATATTGAATGGCGGTGCAGGCTCAAAGGGCCGAATGGCCTACTCCTGCACCTATTTTATCTGTTTCTATGTTTCAATCACTACAAAGAAAAAGTCACAACTTTATAGAGATAGAACCATAGAAAATATGTGTAGGTGTAGGCCATTCAGCCCTTTGAGCCAGCACCGCATTCAATATGATCATGGCTGATCGAGGGGGGGGTCTTATAGAAACTTACAAAATTCTTAAGGGGTTGGACATGCTAGATGCAGGAAGATTGTTCCCGATGTTGGGGAAGTCTAGAACAAGGGGTCACAGTTTAATGATAAGGGGACGTCTTGTAGGATCGAGATGAGGAAAACATTTTTCACGCAGAGAGTGGTGAATCTGTGGAATTCTCTGCCACAGGAAGTAGTTGAGGCCAGATCATTGGCTATATTTAAGAGGGAGTTAGATGTGGCCCTTGTGGCTAAAGGGATCAGGGGGTATGGAGAGAAGGCAGGTACAGGATACTGAGTTGGATGATCAGCCATGATCATATTGAATTGCGGTGCAGGCTTGAAGGGCCGAATGGCCTACTCCTGCACCTATTTTCTATGTTTCTATGTTTCTATCTAAAATCAGTGCCCCGTTCCTGCTTTCTCCCCACATCCCTTGATATTTATATATCCCTTTATTATAATGAATCAAATCTCTGCATCTTTCACGAGTATTGTCAGTTCACCTCCACACACACAGTGGAATACGGTCTATTATCATTAGATTTAACAGCCATAGAGAATTCAACTGGGGCGTCTTAATTATGTCATTAGCTCCACAGCGGGCGATGACAAAATATGATGTCAGGAGTAACCAAACGGCTCCTGGCTCTTTACAGCTCAGTTTCTCATTGTCTAACCACTGATTCTGGCTCACCTTGCGACAACATCTCCTGCTTCCAAGAGAGATGCCACCCCATCCATGTGG
This sequence comes from Amblyraja radiata, assembly GCF_010909765.2. Classification (NCBI taxonomy): domain Eukaryota; kingdom Metazoa; phylum Chordata; class Chondrichthyes; order Rajiformes; family Rajidae; genus Amblyraja; species Amblyraja radiata. The sequence goes on from NC_045961.1 coordinate 94,471,881, forward strand.
ACCCTTGTTACTGCACCGTAACCAACAAAACCCCCCTGTTGAGTTGCCTGTGGCTGTTAGAGCTAATGATAGGAGACCATCTTCCATCATGCGTAGATGTGAACTGGCAGTAATGCAAGCAATACAGAGATTTGATGCTTTGGAATAAAGAGATGATCTTAAACTGTTCACATCATTTTACTGAGGTTTAAGAGAGTTCTGATAAATATTTATAATTGATCCAACATCGTTATAACATATTCCCAATCAGTCACCTTGTTACATCAATAGAAGGTTCCTCTTCCATTCAGCCAATTGAGTCTACTCGGCCATTCAATTGTAGCTGATCTATCTTTCCCTCCCAACCCCATTCCCCTGCCTTCTCCTATTCACTTTTGACACCCTAATGCCCCTGTCCCACTTAGGAAACCTGAACCGGAGGTTTTCGTCAGTCTCCCTACCTGCTTCCACTACCTGCAATCTCCGGCAACCACCTGCAACCTCCGGGAACCGCACGGAAGCCTTGGGTGGGGCGCAAAGTCTCCAGAGGTTTCTGTTCAGGTTTCCTAAGTGGGACAGGCGCATTATTGATCAAGAATCTATTATCAGTCTGCGATGACATTGGAAGGTTGTTGGACGGTCCTTTCATTGTATCTATTACACTCTTATTTTAAATCCTTCACCTCAACATCAGAATCACAAAGGCTCCGATTCTTATTTTTCAACCTTTCAGCCTTTACATTCAATGGATATTAAATACAAAATCCATGTCATTGCTGGTACTGATGCCGCTAATAAACTCTTCATCCCAAATGAGCATTCCCTCCACAACACCCTAATCCAATCATTACCAATATTCATCTCCCCACTGGCCCCATAGCAGAAGCGCTGGAAACGGGAAGAATCCCGAGCTAATTAGATTAGATTAGATTATTTAATGACCACACAGTCAAGCTGGTGGAATTCAGGTTCAGTACAGGATGTTACAAGGTAGGCTGATTCCCGTCAAACATAACATAAAACACAACATCATACAATATACAGTACATGCATGGGGAGGATATGTGCTGTTATCATAGTGTGTTCAGAATTCGGATTGTGTGTGGGTAAAAACTGTTTTTAAATCGAGATGTCTCGGCGGACAGTGAGCTGTAGCGCCTTCCTGATGGCAGCAGGTGGAAGATGTGGTGAGCTGTGTGGGAGGGATCAGAGATGATTTTCTTCACCCTTGACACAGACCGTTTGTGATGGAGTGATTCTATTGATGGAAGGGGAGTGCTGATGATTTTGGATGCTTTGTTAACTATGCGTTGTAATTTATTACGGGAGTGAGTATCTAAACTGCTGAACCAGACTGTAATTGATGAAGTGAGCATGCTTTGGATGATGGCTGTGTAGAATTTGATTAGGAGGTGTTTCCTTACTCTAAACTTCTTGAGCTGGCGGAGGAAGAAGAGTCTTTGGTTGGCTTTTTTGTAGATGTGATTTGAATTGATTTTCCATTTGAGGTTATTGCTTATGTGAGTGCCAAGAAATTTGTATGAGTCAGTGGTGGATATGGGTTCGCCTGAGATGAGTAGGGGGGTCTTGGGTTGTGCCTTACGTCTGAAATCAATGATGAGTTCGTGTGTTTTTGATGTGTTGAGTAAGAGGTTATTATCTGTGCACCAAGTGACTGCTTTGTGTGTTTGAGTGCGGTATTCTGTTTCATTATTGTTCGAGATGAGACCTATGATGGTTGTGTCATCTGCGTATTTATAAATTTTAACTGAACTATGCTGGGATGTGAATTGGTTTGTGTAGAGTGAGAATAACCAGGGAGACAAGACGCAGCCCTGAGGGGCTCCTGTGCTGAGGTGCAGGGGGTGAGATATTGTGTTATGTATCTTCACCCTCTGTTGTCTGTTCCAAAGGAAGCTGTAGATCCAGTGACAGATGCAGGGGTCGATGTTCATGTCCGTTAATTTATGGAAGAGTTTAACCGGGTTGATGGAGTTAAATGCCGAACTGAAGTCCATGAACAGGATGCGGGCGTACGTGTTGGCGGTTTCCAGGTGTTGCAGAGTGTGATGAATTACCAGATTGACTGTGTCTTCCACTGACCTATTGGCTCTGTATGCAAATTGGTGTGGGTCCAAATTGGAGGAAGTGCTGGTTTTGAGGTGAGCAAGAATAATGCGCTCGAATGACTTCATGGCCACAGATGTAAGGGCAATCGGTCTATAGTCATTGAGGCAGGATGATGTGCTACCACCCACTGATTGTCGCTGGAAGCTTGCGTCCTTTTCAGGACGGCCGATGACAGCGATGTCAACATTTGAAACATGGAAGATGGACACAAGAGAAGAATATCTCCCCACCTAACACAGCCAAGCTCTTGTTTCCTCCCACATTCCAAAGATGCGCTGGTTGTAGGTTAATTGGCTTCTATACATTGTCCCTAGTGTGTAGGATAGAACTGGTGCATGGCTTGGTGGCCTGAAGGGCTTGTTTTCACGATGTATTTGCAAACAAAACTAATATAAACTAAACATAGAGGAAACAATATTCCGCTACCCCTTCATTTCGTACCACCATGTCCTTCCAAACTCACTTTCCAACTTAAAAACAAATGTACTTCCAATTTAAGATGGTGCATATGTCAGGGCTGCCAACTCTCACGCTTTGAGCGTGAGACTCACGCCCTCAAGCAAACTCTCACGCCCTCACGCTGATCAGAAATTTCTCACGCTCAGTGGTGAGAAATGTTGTGATCAACGAAAATTTCAAAACTCGGATAAACTGCATGGTCCACGGGTGTTGGAGAGCCGGGGCTGAGGGAGGGATGGGAGCGGCGGGAACAGATGCGGGGAGCCGGGACTGTCGAGTGTTTGCCAGGCTGCGAGTGTTTGCGGCGCTGCGAGTCACTCGCTGCAGCTTCGGCCATGGAGCACGCCGGACAGTGCGAGATAGAAGAGGGAGAGGGGGGAGAGAGAGGTAGGGGAGAAAGGTGGGAGAGGAGGGGAAGAGAGAGAGGGAAGAGAGAGAGAGAGGGGTGAGAGGGAAGAAAGGGAAGAGAGAGGGCTGGAGAGGGAGGAGAGGGTAGGAGAATGGGAGAGAGAGGGGGAAGAGAGAGGGGTGGTAAAAGAGAGAGGGAGAGAGGGGGAAAGAGAGAGAGAGATGGGGGGGGGGGGCAAAGAGAAAGAGGAGACAGAGGAGAAAGAGAGAGGGGAGAGAGAGCCAGGGGAGAGGTGAGGTGGGCGGGAGGAAAGGGGGGCGAGAGAGATTGAGAGCGAGAGGGGGGGGGAGAGAGAGGTGATAGGAGAGGACAGAGAGGGGAGAGTGTTGTAGCAGAGGGAGAGATAGAGGAGAGATGAGAGAGGGAGAGGGAGAGAGCGAGAGAGAGAGAGTGAGAGAGACGAGATAGAGAGAGAGAGAGATGCGGAGGGAGCGAGAGAGAGAGAGAGAGAGGATTGCGGAGGGCTGAGTAGGGAGAGAGAAGAGGAAGAGAGGGAGCGGAGAGAAGAAAGAGAGGGAGAGAGAGAGAGAGGGGAAGAGAGAGAGTTAGGGGAAAGAGAGGGGAGAGAGAGAGAGGGGATAAAAAAGGGAAAGGGAGGGAGAGAGGGGGGGAGAGAGGAGAGAGGGGATGAGAGTGAGGTAGGAGGGGGAGAGGGGAAGAGAGAGGGAGAGAGAGGGGAGAGAGAGGGGAGAGAGGAGGGGGAGAGAGGGTTAGGGGAAAGAAAGGGGAGAGAGTTAGGTGAAAGAGGGGAGAGGGGGGGAGAGAGAGGGGAAGGGGAGAGAGTGAGAGGGGTGAGACAGGGGAGAGTGGAAATAGAGAGGGGGAGGGGAGAGAGAGAGAGAGGGGGAGGGGAGAGAGAGAGGGGGAGGGGAGGGGAGAGAGAGAGGGGGTTGAGAGGAGAGAGAACGGAGAGAGGGGAGAGAGAGAGGGATGAGAGTGAGGTGGGAGAGAGAGAGGGGAGAGAAAGAGAGGGGAGAGAGAGAGAGAAGAGAGAGAGGGGGAGAGAAAGAGAGGGGGGAGCGGGAGAGGGGGATAGAGAGACAGGGCTGCCAACTCCCATGCATTGAGCGTGAGAATCACGCATTTCACCAAATTCTCACGCTGATCACAAATTTCTCTCGCTTTGTTGTGAGAAATTCTGTGATCAACGAAAATTTCAAAACTCATATCAACTGCATGGGCCGCGGGTGTTGGAAGCAGAAGCAGCGGCGGGGACAGATGCGGACGGGGAGCGGGGCTGGCGAGTGTTTGTCGGGCTGGCGAGTCGCTCACTGCAGCCTCAGAGCAAGTGTCCCGGGCTGTCGGAGGCGTCGAAGCGTTGCGCCGCTGCCGTGAGAGTCTCTGTGCCGAATTCGCCCATGTGACCGGCATGGATCAGGCTGCGGCTCGGTGCATCCATGAGGACAACCAGTGGCTGCTGGAAGTAAGTACCAAGCACTGGGTAGATACGGTGGAAGATAGTGGACTTCAAATGGGGGTGGTTGGTGAAAGCATCCTGCTTGCCTGCTAGATTTTCATTTACTGTAACTGCAGGAAAAATGATCCCGATGTTGGGGGCGCTCAGAACCATGGGTCACAGTTTAAGAATAAATGGGGGGGCCAGTTAGGACTGAGATGAGAACAAACTTTCTTCACGCAGAGAGTTGTGAATCTGTGGAATTCTCTGCCACAGAAGGCAGTGCAGGCCAATTCACTGGATGTTTTCAAGAGAGAGTTACATTTAGTTCTTGGGGCTAACGACATCAAGGAATATGGGGAAAAAACAGGAAAGAGGTACTGATTTTAGATGAATAGCCATGATCATATTGAATGGCAGTGCTGGCTCGAAGGGCCGATCACCTATTCCTGCACCTATTTTCTATGTTTCTATGCTTGAGTATATGGCAATAAAACTCGATCACTTGATTTTGAAGCATTCATGCATGGTGGAGGTATAATGTAGTCATAGAGTGATACAGTGTGAAAACAGGCCCTTCGGTGCAACTTGCCTACACCCGCCAACATGTCCCAGCTACGCCACCTGCTTTTGGTCCATACCTCCAAACCTGTCCTATCCATGGATCTGTCTAACTTTTTCTTAAATGTTGGGATGGTCCCTGCCTCAACTACCTCCTCTGGCAGCTTGTTCCATACACCCATCACCCTTTGTGTGGATAAAGTTACCCCTTAAAAAGTTACCTCTTAAAAATACTTCATACAAAAAACATTGAAATCATATTTCTACAGTGCACTAAAACATGAGAGGGGGGGACACCCTTCTTCCACACCCTCTCCCCACTCGGTTGCTCCACTCCTTCACTGGGTACCCCCAAGGCCATTGATCAGTGATCGCACAGCCTCCCCCCTTTCAAAAGCGCTCCAATCCAATTTAAAGCGTATATATTGCATTCAAGTGTAAGTTAAAAGACTCGCTACAGTATGCACCATATTGCACAATTTCAAGCTGAAAAATGCAAATGTTCCGTACCAATGGGGGGGGGGGGGAACATTTCTCTCCTCCCCTCCCCCCCGGTCGCTATGCTCCCTCGGGCTTGGTCTCTCACTCCCAACTCTCACCCAATGTTGGCAGCCCTGATATGTACACATTTGTAATGTGTTCTTATATTCTCCGAATGAGATCAAATGAAGGATGTCTCAAAGATTTATCAAATACCTCCATCACGCCCTACTTTGTGTTTCTTGTTTCAGGGAATAAGGGTGTCGCAACCTACATTGACATCTAATGTTCATCCACGATTAGGCCCTGAACTGATTCAAGAGATCAAGAGAGATCAAGATCAAGAGATCAAGAGAGTTTTATTGTCATGGGTCTCTGATAGGACAATGAAATTCTTGCTTTGCTTTAGCACACCAGAACATAGTAGGCACGGATGCAGAACAGATCAGTGTGTCCATATACCATTGCATAAATATATACACACGTGAATAATTAAACTGATTAGCTCAGCGGTAGAATTGCTGCCTTACGGTGCCAGAGACCCATAGTCAATTCGGGTGCTGCCTATACGGAGTTTGTATGTTCTCCATGTGACCGCGTGGGTTTTCTCCGGGTGCTCCGGTTTCCTGCCACTCTCCAAAGATGCACAGGTTTGTTGGTTAATTGGCTTCGGTAAAATTATAAATTGCCCCAAGTCTGTGGGATGGTGCTAGTGTACAGAGTGATCGCTGGTTGGTGTGGACTCCGTGGGCTGAAGGGCCTGTGTCCACATCGTAACTCCAAAGTAAATTAAAATATATAAGGTCAGAGCGCAAAAGCTGAAAGGAAAATGTCCAGGCAAGTTTTTTTTTTTTAAACTCACACGCGCACATGAGATGGCGGTGAAAGCAAACACAATAGTCATAGAGTTATAGAGTGATACTGGGTGGAAACAGGTCCTTCGCCCCAACTTGCCCACACCGGCCAATATGGCCCAGCTACACTAGTCCAACCAGCCCGCATTGGGTCCATATCCATCCAAACCTGTCCTATCCATGTACTTGTCTTAAATGCGGTGATGGTCCCTGCCTCAACTACAGTACCTCCTCTGGCAGCTTACATGGTGTATTCTACACCATACAACAGTCTTTTGCACAGACACATGAATATGCAGGAAATGGAGGGATATGGAGCACATCCAGGCAGAAGGGATTAGTTTAAGTATACGAGTGAATGAATGAATGAATGAATGAATGAATAAGTTCATTGGCCAAGTATTCACATACAAGGATTTTGCCTTGGTGCTCCACCCGCAAGTGACAACATGACATACAGTGACAGTTTGGAATGACAAGTGAAACATTAAACATTAATAATAAAACGTTATTGATTAAACATGTGAATTAAATAAAATACTAGAGCAAAAGGAGGCTACAGATTGTTATGTTCAGCACAGACATTATGGGCTGAAGGGCCTCACCCTGTGCCGTACTTATCAATGTTCCATGTTCTAGTTTCAATCTGTTGGGCAGTTCAAGCATTTGCTGTTTTTTGTTCAAGTTTCCAGCATCTGTTGTGTGCTTTCTGACCAAGATATATCTGCTGTGGTCTTTAAAGAGAAAACAATTGTGTCTAGAAATTCGACCCAGGCTGATAAGCTGTTGTCATGGATATATCGCTGCAATGCTACGATCACTCAAAGTTTCGCTCCAGATTACAACACACAGTGATATTTACACATGTAACACCAAGTGGAGATAGATTTCAAATGCATTTACTCCATCAATTTCAAGCAGCATTTAAACAACTTAGGCAAGGTGGTACATTGGCCCAATGACAGAGTTGCTTCCTTAAAGCCCTGTCCCACGGTACGTGTTCATTCCAAGAGCTCTCCCGCGTTTGCCCCGGATTCGAACTCGGAGATTTACGGTAATGGCCGCTCGTCGGTACTCGGGGCTCTCGTGGACATTTTTCAACACGTTGAAAAATCTTCACGAGTCTCCCCGTGCTTACTTGCCGTTAGCGAGTCCTCCCGTGCTTACCTGCCGTTAGCGTTACGAGCCGCTAAGAGACGTCCCCGAGCTCCGACGTACCCGCTACGTTCATTCTCCTTGCTTACCAGGCGTTTGATTTTTTTTAAACTCGGGGGAGCTCTTGGAATGAACTCGTACCGTGGGACAGGGCTATTACAGCGCAAGAGACCGGGCTTCGATCCTGAGTACGCGTGCTGTCTATACGGAGATTGTACGTTTCCCTCATGACCTGCACTATCCCACGCATACAAGGGATAATTTACAATTTAACCAAGCCAATTAGCCTTAAAACCTGTACGTCTTTGAAGTGTGGGAGGAAACCGATGCTCCCGGAGAAGCTCCACGCACTTCACCGGGAGATGGTACTAACACTACCATAGTCAGGATAGAACCTGGGTCTCTGGCGCAGTAAGGCAGCATCTGTACCGCTGCGCTACCTGTGCCTGCTCCATCCATCCTCATCCAATGAACATATTAAAAATATATGCACATACTGAGGCTATCCACATCTTTGATTCAGTCTTCAAAACATGGAAACATAGAAAATAAGTGCAGGAGTAGGCCAATCGGCCCTTCGAGCCTGCACCGCCATTCAATATGATCATGGCTGATCATCCAAAATCAGTACCCCGTTCCTGCTTTCTCCCCATATCCACTGATTCCGTTAGCCCCGAGCTCTAACTCTCTTGAAAACGTCCAGTGAATTAGCCTCCACTGCCTCCTGTGGTAGTGAATTCCACAGATTCACAACTCTCTGGGCGAAAACGTTTTTCCTCCTCTCAGTCCTAAATGGCCTATCTCTTATTCTTAAACTGTGACCCCTGGGGTTCTGGACTCTCCCAACATCGGGAACATTTCTCCTGCAGTCAGCGGAGATGGTAGAGCTGGAGTGTTGGAAAGAACTGAAGATGCTGGTTGAAATCGAAGGTGGACACGAAATGCTAGAGTAGGGTTGCCAACTGTCCCGTATTAGCCGGGGCATCCCTTATTATTGGGCTAAATTGGTTTGTCCCATAAGGGACGCTCTTGTCCCGTATTTGACTGCTACTACTCGGGTCGAGGGGACATAACTTACAAATTTCTTAAGGGGTTGGACAGGCTAGATGCAGGAAGATTGTTCCCGATGTTGGGGAAGTCCAGGACAAGGGGTTACAGTTTAAGGATAAGGGGGAAATCTTTTAGGACCGAGATGAGAACAAATAATTTCACACAGAGAGTGGTGAATCTCTGGAATTCTCTGCCACAGAAGGTAGTTGAGGCCAGTTCATTTGCTATATTTAAGAGAGAGTTAGATGTGGCCCTTGTGGCTAAAGGGATCAGGGGGTATGGAGAAAGGGGTACGGGATACTGAGTTGGATGATCAGCCATGGTCATATTGAATGGCGGTGTAGTTTCGAAGGGCCGAATTTGAATACTCCTGCACCTATTTTCTATGTTTTTATGTTTTCTATGACTGTCGGGTCGGAGCAGTGCGTCCGGCCCCGCCTCACCTGTCCCGACGTAGTGCAGCCCATGGAGTGCAGCAGCAGCAGTGCCTCGCCCGTGGCCCCATCGGTCGGCAGCCCGGCCAGCTGTCCGACCTTCAGGCCTTCGCTTACCGCCGACACCACCGCCCCTCCTTCCCATGGCCGTTCATCGGTTCATGAGTTGAATGGGGTGCCGGTCTTTGCGCACCCGGGCCAAAATTCCTCAGCTGGCCTGCTGGTTGGGCTTTGCGTGCAGTCCAGCAACCGGGCCAACTGATCATTCACCCAGCCATGGCCGAGTCAGTCAGCGAATTGCCATTGAGAATTTGTCCCTTATTTGTGAGGGAGAAAGTTGGCAACCCTATGCTAGAGTAACTCAGCAGGACAAGCAGCTGCCTGTCCCGCTGAGTTAATCCAGCATTTTGTGTCTACATTCGTTGAGCTGGAGAGCAGGAGGAATCACAGAGGAGGAACAGCGAGGGAGGATGGTGCAGGACTTCCTCCCTCTCTCCAGAGATAGAAACATAGAAACATAGAAAATAGGTGCAGGAGTAGGCCATTCGGCCCTTCGAGCCTGCACCGCCATTCAATATGATCATGGCTGATCATCCAACTCAGTATCCTGTACCTGCCTTCTCTCCATACCCCCTGATCCCTTTAGCCACAAGGGCCACATCTAACTCCCTCTTAAATATAGCCAATGAACTGGCCTGAACTACCTTCTGTGGCAGAGAATAGTAAGATTAAACGAGAACTTACCAGTTTGAAGTTTGATCGTTATTTTATGAGGAGTAACGTTGAGGGAATACGTGAAGAACCCCGCCAGGACGCATGCGTGTCATTCTTCAAAGCAGCGGTGTGAAATCACAGATAACTGTAATGACTAAACATAGTAAGATTAGAGAAGAGATACCAGTTGAGTATATGATCATGGGTGGGAGCGGAGGGAACGTATTCCCTCAACGTTACTCCTCATAAAATAACAATCAAACTTCAAACTGGTAAGTTCTCGTTTAATCTTACTATTTTACTTCGGAGTCATGTGAGTGACTACGTGAAGATTTTAAAGCTCTGTGATTTCATGCCGTGGAAACGAGTCCATGCATCACATCTGCCTTGATTATGGCGAGAATAGTGTTAACATCATTACACATCAATACGATATTGAAACCCAATATAGGCCCTGAATTCTGTTTTTAGGCCTGCTGACCCCTGTCTGTTCTGTTTGACTATTTCATTGATGTGAAAAGTTAAATTTCCAGATGAAATAATCATGTTGTCCAGCCTTAGTTTCTGTAGTGACTGGACCCTTTGTGCCGTGACCAAGGCCATCAGCATGACTGTTTTCATAGTCAGTTTCTGTAGGGACAGAGCTGTAGCTGGAGACCAGTTTCTTAACATGGTCAGTACAATGCTCACATCCCATATTTGGGAGTACCTGGTTCTTGGGGGATTAATATTAAAATGCCCCTCATGAGTTTGGTTACCAGGGTGTGTCCCAACAGAATGCCGCTCTGTTCCTTGCCACAGGTATGTTGACAGAGTACTTCAGGCGCAGTTGATGGCACTATGACTGAGCCTCTCATCGTAATGGAGGCTTGCCAGGAATTCCAGAACAGACGGGATGTTCATAGATCTGTGGGTGATGTTTATTGTTGTGACAGTACTTCCCATTTCTTGATGACACCAAGTACTGATGTTTTGGTGGACTGTCCGTGGCCCACTGAAATAATTCCACTGTTCGGTCCGTCAGTCCCAGGTGTAGTAGAGGTGCTTTCAACTCTATAAATTAATAGGTTTATATAATTATGACATGGGTAACTACCCCTTGTTGTGGGAAGAACCAGTAAATTAGGTCTATGATGGATGGTGATGCATGATTCTAAAACCATGTCGATATCACCGGGACCCATGGTTGAGTAGGCCAATCGGGTACTATCAAAATACCAGACGCGGAGTCTACTGTTTATTCCTAAATACCCGACTGATGAGGCAGAAGGAGGGAATGCATAAATAATCCCCCAATGCAGCGAAAATGCGTCTGTAGCCATTGCCCCAGGTTCTGGTTCCCAAGAACATAATTCGATAACTGGTGAGAGCATGGATGTGAATAGGTCGATATCTGGTGTTCCATACCGTGCTGTAATTCCAGCAATACATTTTTTATCCAACATCCATACAGGTTTTCATAGACTTAGCGTGACCTGTTGTCTGCCACTAAATTCAGTTTACCTAGTAAGTTGGTAGCTGATATCCTAATATCTTTCTGGATACACTATTGCCAAATTGTGTTGGCCAGATAGTCACATGATGTCGATATGTTTCCACCCATATGGTTGACATATGCTACCACGGTGGTGTAGTCAATTAGTAGTCTAACATGCTGGTGAATAACCCAGAACAATATGACTTAAAGCCATGGAATGCACTCAACTTTCCCAGGTATTTATGCCCAGCGTTTGTAATGATGCCTCCTGTGCATTCCATCTCCCCGACAGCTGGAGATGGAATTGGTAGCATCCCATCCAAGTGCCCATCAGTATGTAGTTCCATAGACGGGTAGCTGATAATGTTTGGATTGGAACAATGCCTAATGTTATGTTTCCACCATTTTAGTACCATTGTGGCCTCTGATGGTAGCTTCTTTGGTCTGTCAGAATGACCCTCATAATTTTTGAGTGCACGCATGTTTGCGCTCAGTAATTTGATAATGTAAAGGTCCGATTTATGTGGCTGGAACACAGCCACTATAATGCCAATTATTCTACTACCAGTCTGATGGACGGTTTAGTTTACTGCAAGCCTCCATTAAGGCTGTAACCTTTTCTTACGGCAAAGTCACTGACATGTGAGCTGAGTTAAGAGTGAAACCGCAGATGATCCATTGTGTTAAATACATCTGTGGTCACCTCTAATGGGTACTGTATAGTAAGCATTTTTTAATTACGATGCTTGCCATGTAGTAACCTAGGATCAATACCTTTGCAGTAACAAAGGTTCCCATCTAGTAATGAATATAAAGTACGAAAGTATTCAAATCAGTCAAATCTATGATGATGTGGCAACCACCATCTATTTTATGATAAAGATTTATGGACACGAATTCCTGTGATTCGTGTTGGATGTCCTCCATTACTCCTTTTTTATTTGGGCACTGTTGTTCAGTATGCGCTTTTGATTATTTCTTTGCCTGTAAGCATGAACATTCAGTTCGGTACCTGCTGAACTGGAGGATTATGTTTTGAATAATTCTATGGTATAACCCTATACTTCTTCCTCCATGGTTACTATTAGTAGATTTGTTACTTTTTCGGCATCCTCCGTGGACGTTGAGGTGCCGGTGTCTGGATCTGTAGTTGGGTCTGTGTTGAGGGTTAGCGCATTCCCCAGGAAGTAGTTTTTAGACGTTGCTTTAATGAGCCCCAGGGTTTCCCTCTATGTCAAGGTCTTTACCTGTTTAGATAAGTTGCCTCCAAATTTTAATATTGGTGGTATGGAGGTTCCAGGTTTGCATAGGCCTGCAAATTAGGGTCTAAAGCCGGTTGGATGGTACTTCTTCCTAATGCTGTTTACTCGTATTGGTAGTTTGCAAAATAAGGCCAGTGCATCCTGGTGATCTAGTGTCATGTCTTTTTGTTCATTATGCGGGCGAACCCGTCCCGCTGTTAGGACTTTTGGAACTTTCTTTCGTTTCAATTCCCTGCCCTGCCATGTTTTCAAATACACTGGTTGATACTGGGAACATTCAGTGTTTTGCAGTTCCCTGATGGTAAGTGTCTTCCAATAGGTTTTCTGCACCCCATGTGCACCAGGGGTATGTTCTGCTCCCCTGTTCAGGTTCAGCCCAGAATTGACCCCCTATACTCCCCTCTGATGAGGGAGAACACTGTGCAGCCCTACAAGAGGTACTGCTGTAGGACTTACTAGCTGCCCCCTGTGACTAGTCTCCATCTCCTGGAGCCTGCCACTTACCTGCTCCAACAGCCGCTCCAGCTGGCTCCGATGCTCTCGGGCACCCAACCGGCTCCAATACACATGGTCACTGGCCGTTGCGGCTGCTCCTGAAGCCGCTACTCCTGAAGCCGCTCCTGCTCCAGTTCCTGCAGTCACTCCACCCGGCTCCAATGCTCACGGGCACTGGCCGTCACGGCTGCTCCTGAAGCCGCTCCTGCTCCAGCTCCAGCAGCCAGCCCAGGATTGACCCTCAGTGTTCCCCTCTGATGAGGGAGAAACACTGTGCAGCCCTACAAGAGGTACTGCTGTGGGGCTTACTACCTGCCACTGTGGCTAGCCTCCATCTCCCGGTGCCTGCCACTTTGGGGTATTTCCTCCAGCAGCCGCTCCAACCGGCTCCAATGCTCTCGGGCACTGGCCGTCGCGGCTGCTTGAAGATGGTCCCTCCTGCAGCCGCTCCAACCGGCTCTAATGCTCTCGGGCACTGGCCGTCGCGGCTGCTTTGTTCCCCGCCCGGGGCCGGTGCGGGAGCGAAGTCGGGCACAGCTGTTCCCATTACGGGAGATTAGCGTGCCTTTGGCTGCTGCTGCCGGCTGCCCGCAACTCCGCGGTTCTCCCCCGCCAGCTTTCCCGCAGCCTTCGTGGATCCGGTCCATGTCTCCACCTAAAAGGTAAGTGGAAGGAACGCAGAGTCTCCTTACCTGCTGTTCCCGGCTTTCAAATTTTGGCGCTAAGGGAACGTCGTTCCCCCTGCTGTGACTCGTTGCAATGCGTGTAGCGATATGACACGCATGCGTCCTGGCGGGGTTCTTCACGTAGTCACTCACGTGACTCCGAAGTAAAATTCCACAGATTCACCACTCTCTGTGTGAAAAATGTTTTTCTCATCTTGGTCCTAAAAGATTTCCCCCTTATCCCAAAACTGTGTCCCTTGTTCTGGAATGATGCCTGTCCCGCTGCCTGTCCCACTGAGTTACTCAGGCTCGGTTTTTATAAAACAAATACAAGGCCCGTCCCTGGTCTCCTGCCTTACAGCCTATTTTTGAACTTGGCAAAGGATGATAACCTAACTGTTCGTTATGCTTCTAATAATTGAATAAAGAACATTTCAGTGAACATGACTTCCCTGGGTGGTACAGCATGTAACATTATGAGTGTGACTGGGTCAGGCATGAGCGTTTCGCAGCATCCCTGGGCCGGAGTACATGTATTAATATTGTGTTAAGCCATGTGTAGCTTTATGTAATAAGTTAATTAAGTTCAAATTTGCTTGGGGTTTATTCAGTGAGATCAGTTTGCTGGATGCTTGTATTTATGAACCGTTTCTCGTCCAAGATGAACAACATCAAACTTTGGAAGGAAAGACCATTGCAAAAAACATTAAACCCAAGAAGAGGTTTAGTGTAGAGATACAGCACAGGAGGAGGCCCTTCAGCCCACAACGACCAGCGATCCTCGCAGATTAGTACTATCATACACACACTGGGGACAATTTACATTTATACCAATCCAATTAACCTCCATAGCTGTACGTCTTTGGAGGAAACCGAAAATCTCTGAGAAAACCCACGCGGTCACAGGGAGAACGTACAAACTCCGTACAGGCAGCACAACCTGTGGTCAGGATCGAACCCGGGTCTCCGGCACTGCAAGCGCTGTTAATGCCCCTGTCCCACTTAGGAAACCTGAACGGAAGCCTCTGGAGACTTTGCGCCCCACCCAAGGTCTCCGTGCGGTTGCCGGAGGTTGCAGGTGGTTGCCGGAGGTTGCAGGTAGTGGAAGCAGGTAGGGAGACTGACAAAAACCTCCGGGAACCGCACGGAAACGTTGGGTGGGGCGCAAAGTCTCCAGAGGTTTCCGTTCAGGTTTCCTAAGTGGGACAGGGGCATAAGGCAGTAACTCTACTGCTGCTCCACTGTGCCCAAGATGACGTACAGTACTAATTGTCTGGGATTTAGGCTTTGCTCACAAAGGCAGCATTTAATTGCCACCCTCAACTGCTCATGTTCACAAGTTATAGGAGTCGAATTACACATTCAGCCCATTGAGTCTACTCCGCCTTTCAATCATGGCTAATCTCTGCCTCCTAATCCCATTTTCCTCCCTTCTCCCCATAACCCATAACACCCGTTCTAATCAAGAGCTTGTCTATCTCTGCCTTAAAAATATCCACTGACTTGGCCTCCGCAGCCCTCTGTGGCAATGAGTTCCACACATTAACTACCCTCAGATTAAAGAAGTTCCTCCCCACCTCCTTTCTAAAAGAGCGCCCTTTAATTCTGAGGCTATGTCCTCTGCTCCTAGATTCTCCCACCAGTGGAAATATGCTTTCGACATCCACTCTAACTATGCCTTTCATTGTTCTGTAAGTTTCAATGAGGTCCCCCCTCAACCTTCTAAATTCCAGAGAGTAGAGGCCCTGTGCCTTCAAACGCTCATCATACGCTAACCCACTCATTCCTGGAATCATTCTTGTAAACCTCCTCTGGACCATCTCTGGAGCCAGCACATCCTTCCTCAGATATGGGGCCCAAATTTGCTCGCAGTACTCCAAATGCGGCCTGACCAGCGCCTTACAGAGCCTCAACTCTACAAGTTGCTGATGGTGGATCATGTAGTCCCTCGACCGTGACAACACTATTATTTTTGGACATACCTGATCACGTCCTTGGAGTATAAAGATAAACATATATATCTTTATATGTTTTAAGATGTTCGGCACCTCCTCGACTATTCCATATATAACAATAACCATATAACCATATAACAATTACAGCACGGAAACAGGCCATCTCGGCCCTACAAGTCCGTGCCGAACACTTATTTTCCCCTAGTCCCATCTACCTGCACTCAGACCATAACCCTCCATTCCTTTCCCATCCATATACCTATCCAATTTATTTTTAAATGATAACATCGAACCTGCCTCCACCACTTCCACTGGAAGCTCATTCCACACAGCTACCACTCTCTGAGTAAAGAAGTTCCCCCTCATGTTACCCCTAAACTTCTGTCCCTTAATTCTGTAGTCATGTCCTCTTGTTTGAATCTTCCCTACTCTCAATGGGAAAAGCTTGTCCACGTCAACTCTGTCTATCCCTCTCATCATTTTAAAGACCTCTATCAAGTCCCCCCTTAACCTTCTGCGCTCCAGAGAATAAAGACCTAACTTATTCAACCTTACTCTGTAACTTAGTTGCTGAAACCCAGGCAACATTCTAGTAAATCTCCTCTGTACTCTCTCTATTTTGTTGACATCCTTCCTATAATTGGGCGACCAAAATTGTACACCATACTCCAGAATTGGTCTCATCAATGCCTTGTACAATTTTAACATTACATCCCAACTTCTATACTCAACTGACATCAAAGATTCCCTGACATCAAAGATGAGGCACCCTGCCCACTTCCTCTTCTCCCCTCTCCCATCAAGCAAAAGATATAGAAATGTGGCGCCAGCAATGGCTGCCTCGCCAACAGTCTGTCTGTCCCTTTCTTCTTCGTTGTTTTTTTAGCGTGTGTTGAATGTATGTTTTTAGTTTTCTTTAGCTTGTGTGGTGGGTGGGGGATATTTTTTTATAATCTCTTACCTCGACGAGATGCGATTTTTTCCGCACCGTATCTCCGTCCGCACTGCGGCCTAACATCGAGGAGTTTGCGGCCTTTGCTGGAGACTGACTTCGATAGCTGTACCGCGGGTGCCTGCGGATGTACCATCGTGGAGCCCGTGATCCCTTTGCCAGGGGTCAAGCTCTGAGCTCTACCACGGGCGTCTGCAGACTTTAACATTGTGGTGCGGAGCTCGCGGTCTCTGGTTGGAGACCGACGTCAAGAACGCCAAGCCGTAGGAACTTCGACCGACCCAACGCGGGGGGCTTCGATCGCCCCGACGCAAGAGCTTCGACCGCCGGCTGCAGGAGCTTCGATCGCCCTGACTACGGACCGTTCGACTGCCCCGACCGTGGGAGAAAAATGAGGGAAAAAGATTGGACTTTTATGCCTCCCATCACAGTGAGGAATGTGGGGAATCCACTGTGGTGGATGATTATGTTAACTTTTATGTAGTTGTGTGTCTTGTTGCTTTTTTAGTATGGTAATTCGCAAATCACTCACTGTACCTTAATTGGTACACATGAAAATTAAAAGACCTTTGAAACCTTTGAAATGCTCACCCACCCGATTCGGGGATAGTTCCGTCCCAGCTGTTATCAGGCCACTGAACCATCCTACCACGACCAGAGTGCAGTCCTGAACTACTATCTACCTTATTGGAGACCCTCAAACTATCTTTGATCAGCCTTTACTGGCTATATTTTGCACTAAACATTATTAATGTTATTCCCTTTATCATGTGGCAGGCTGTGGATGGCTCGACTGGAATCATGTATGGTCTTTCCACTGACTGGCTAGCATGCAACAAAATCTTTTCACTGCACATGACAATAAACTTAATTCAAATTCAAGTCGAATCCACCTCCAGTTTAAATTCCATTTGGAATATTTTGGAGGACCAAGAAACCAAGAACCAAGAATGATGACATTATTTTTGTGTAGGACATTCACTGGTGTGACGGCATTATCAGGGCAGATTATGTGGGTGGGAGGAAAATGGAGGGACCCTGCTGACAACTATAGCAACTGTCCCTGTTGCTGTGGATGGCTAGTCTCACACAAGGCGGTACCTGCCATGGGTCTATGTTATACACTTCAGCAAGATCTCCCAATAGCTTCTTTCATTCCAACCCAATTGGCTCCCATTCATTCTTCTTACGTGTGATTCTTTGCGATTTGGAACTGATGTTGCTGAGACTAATGCCCCTGTCCCACTTAGGAAACCTGAACGGAAACCTGTGGGGACTTGGCGCCCCACCCAGGGTTTCCGTGCGGTTCCCGGAGGTTGCAGGTGGTTGCCGGATGTTTGCAGGTAGTGGAAGCAGGTAGGGAGACTGACAAAAACCTCCGGGAACCGCATGGAAACCTTGGGTGGGGCGCAAAGTCTCCAGAGGTTTCCGTTCAGGTTTCCTAAGTGGGACAGGGGCATAAGTGATTTTAAGGATAAGGGAGATTGATTATGTATTTTATGGTTACAAGGATTGGGTAGAAAAAGGGATTTGAAGGTCGTTTGGATTTGCCTGTCAAGGGGCTGAATGGACTCCTGCTTTTATCCAACCTCCATGAATGTAAAATAGGAACAAACTTCCAATTATCTTGACTGTACCCAAACAGGATATTAATATCTCAGTGCTATCTTTTTTTGGGTACTTTCTATAATTAACGTCAATCCCTGCGAGGCTGTTTTTTATCCGAGCTGCAAGAACTGGGTAGGCTTTTAGGGAGATGCTTAGGATACTGGCAGCACATCCATATCTGGGCGATTGCTTTCAGTTAGTTGACATAGCTTAAGGCTACCTCGTCATTCACTCTAGTTACCGAAAACAGCACATGAGACCTCATTTAAGGTTGAGTACCGATCAGCCTGGATCTCTTTCCTCCAGGAAAGATGAAGCTAAGGAAACAGAACAATGGAAGTCCATGAAATTATATAAGGGTAGATACTTCTTGGGAATTTGAAAAACACAATTCTATAAATACAAAATACAATCTGAGAATGTTGAAAATAAGTGGCAGCTCAGGCAACATTTGTGGAGAGAGAGAGAGAGGGGGAGAGAGAGCGAGAGAGAGAGAAAGAGAGAGAGACAACAAAAGTTAACAATGCAAAACTCAAACATAGCACTTTCGACCCCTCAAATGTGCTCTGCCGTTCAAAATGGCTGATTTTGTACCTCAGTACTACTTGCATCAACCCGATATCATGCATTTCCTTTTAGCATCGAAACAATCATTATATTTTTTCCATGGTTTAGTTGAGTTTAGAGATACAGCGTGGAAACAGGCCCTTCGGTCCACCGAGCCCATGCCAGCCAGTGATCACCTGTACACTGGTTGTATCCTAGCCAATTAACCTACAAACCTGCACATCTTTGGAATTTGGGAGGAAACCGGAGCAGTCACAGGGAGGACGTACAGACTCCGTGCAGACAGCACCCATAGTCAGGATCGACCCGGGTCTCTGGTGTTGTAAGGCAGCAGCTCTACAGCCGCATCACTGTGCTGCCCCTTAAATTCTGGTTCTGATATGCCGACTTTGTTCAAGGTGTACTGATCGCAAATGTTGACCGTTTCTCTCTCCATAGGTTCTTCCTAAGCTGCTGAGTATTTTGAGCATTCTCCGATTCTAATCCATCTTTCCAACATTCAGAGCACAGGGTGTTTGTTGTTCTTGCCACAAATGATTAGTACCGGTGTCAGGTGTAATGGGGAGAAGGCAGGAAAATGGGACATTTAAAAAAAAAAAAGAATGGAGTATATGAAAAAGATGCTGAAAATACCAAACAAAATGAAGATGCAGTAATTCAAGCAACATACCTGTGGTGAGATGGGGGGAGACTAGTGGGGTACCGTAAGGCTCAGTGCTGGGACCCCAGCTATTTACAATATATATTTGGACGAGGGAATTGAATGCAACATCTCCAAGTTTGCGGATGACACGAAGCTGGGGGGCAGTGTTAGCTGTGAGGACGATGCTAGGAGGCTGCAAGGTGACTTGGATAGGTTGGGTGAGTGGGCAAATGCATGGCAGATGCAGTATAATGTGGATAAATGTGAGGTTATCCACTTTGGTGGCAAAAACAGGAAAGTAGACTATTATCTGAATGGTGGTCGATTAGGAAAAGAGGAGATGCAACGAGACCTGGGTGTCATGGTACACCAGTCATTGAATGTAGGCATGCAGGTGCAGCAGGCAGTGAAGAAAGCGAATGGTATGTTAGCATTCATAGCAAAAGGATTGGTCCTCTATTCCCTTGAGACTACATCCAAAGGTCAGCCTGGACTACTTGAGAGGATCCAGAGTGGAAGCTGAATGTAAATGTTCCAACTGAAAACTGTTCCCTCATTCATGGGAAGTATTTCTGGCTCAAATTTGGGAGTTTAGTTTAGTTTAGAGACACAGCATGGAAACTGG
The DNA here is from genome assembly GCF_010909765.2 of Amblyraja radiata. Taxonomy (NCBI): domain Eukaryota; kingdom Metazoa; phylum Chordata; class Chondrichthyes; order Rajiformes; family Rajidae; genus Amblyraja; species Amblyraja radiata. The sequence continues at coordinate 94,491,751 of NC_045961.1, forward strand.
CCCTTCGGCCCACCGAGTCCACGCCGACCAACGATCCCCACACATTAACACCATCCTATACGCACTGATGACAATTTACAATTATACCAAGCCAATTAACGTGCAAATCTGTACGTCTCTGGAGTATGGGAGGAAATCGAAGATCAGCTAAATCTAACGCTCTCTTGAAAACACCCAGTGAATTGGCCTCCACTGCCTTCTGTGGCAGAGAATTCCACAGATTCACAACTCTCTGGGTGAGGAGGTTTTTCCTCATCTCAGTCCTAAATGGCCTGCCCCTTATAACCTCAACCTTCCGTGCCAGCAGAAGGCATCTCTACTCTTCCTCTACACTATGCAACCTAGCCCTTCCTCAAAACATACTACTTACATTTGCAAATGATTGCTTCCAGAGTTCATCATTTCACATTAATTTGCAATAAACAGAACTGCCATGTGTCAGTCCATTTCACATCTTTCCACATTCGTGAATTGCCAAGCATCGTACCATCTGCAAGCATCAAAGACCACATCTTAACTCCAGAACCCCAGTGAATCCTTATGTTCAATCAGAAAAATATTTACCAATACTCCAGGTCCCTTAACCCTCAACTACACACCTAAGTTAGTTATAGATTCATACAGCATGGAAACAGACCCTTCAGCCCCACTTGCCCAAACCAACCAACATGTCCCATCTACACTAGTCACACCTGATGGCATTTGGCCCATATCCCTCTAAACCTGTCCTATCCATGTACCTGTCTAAATGTTCCTTTAACGTTGTGATAGTACCTGCCTCAACTACCTCTTCCAGTAGCTCTTTCCATATACCCACAAACCTTTGTGTAATAGGTTACTGTCATCATTCAATTTACCATTTACTTCCGTGTCTCATTATGTGCTTCTTTTAAAACTACACACCATTGTACCACATTCGTCAGCTGTCTACGAGATTGATTCAAGAACATAATCCATTCAGTTGGATATGTGATTTACCTTTAACAAATCACTCTTGTTAACCCTTGCTCCTGATTAACTCACGATTCCCCAAATGAGAATAAAATCTGTCATTGCCAAATGGATTACTAATTGTTTCACAACTGACGTTAATTTGATTCCAAACCCCTAAACTGCCATTCACTTCAGTTCCGCACTCTCGATGATCTAATCTGCACGGTGGCGCAGCGGTAGAGTTGCTGCCTAAAAGCCCTGTCCCCCAGTACGTGTTCATTCCAAGAGTTTTCCCGAGTTTGCCCTGATTCGAACTCGGAGATTTACGGTAATGGCCGCTCGTCGGTACTCGGGGCTCTCGTGGACATTTTTCAACATGTTGAAAAATCTTCACGAGTCTTCCCGTGCTTACCTGCCGTTAGCGAGTCTTCCCGTGCTTACCTGCCGTTAACGAGTCTTCCCGTGCTTACCTGCCGTTAGCGAGTCTTCCCGAGTACCTGCCGTTAGCGTTACGAGCCGCTAAGAGACGCCCCCGAGCTCCGACGTACCCGCTACGTTCATTCTCCGTGCTTACCACGAGTTTGATTTTTTTTAAACTCGGGAGAGCTCTTGGAATGAACTCGTACCGTGGGACAGGGTTATTACAGCGCCAGAGACCCGGGTGACTAAGGGTGCTGTCTGTGTGGAGTTTGTACCTTTTCCCCGTGACCTCCGTGGGTTTTATCCGGGATCTCCGGTTTCCTCCAACACTCCAAAGACTTGTAGGCTAATTGGCTTGATAAAATTGTCCCTAATGTGTGTAGGATAGTGTTAGTGTGCAAGGATCGCTGGTTGGTGCGGACTCGGTGGGCCAAAGGGCCTGTTTCCGCACCCTATCTCTAAACTAAACTCAACCTCCCATATTTGAAACAGGACTTTAAATAGGCTCTAAGTATACGATTGTTGATTATTCACAAAACAGTCTTTAAGGGTTGCATTAAGACAGGTAATTTATGCTAAGAGACTGTCTCTGTTGCACGAGCATTTCGCTGCCAACCCAGTCCTGAACTGTTGGGTTCATAGTTAATCCTGGAAACATCTGTTCTGTTCAGCAGTGATAAGCATCTGTTCCTAATTATTAGGAATAATCTACTGGCCGTTATAAAGCAATCAGGTATGCAAAACACAGCAAGGAAAACTATATCATTATCATATGCAAAATGCTAATTAGCAGACAATCTGTCACATTTGCTTAAAGTATCGAGAATACACTTGTTAATTGGTACAAATCAGGAGAAAATATTTTTAATGGTAGGGGTCGTAATACTGTAGATTTCACTGATTTGAATATGCAGAGGTGGCACAGATGTGTATATACGTATGTTGTTTTACACAGAGAGTGGTGAATCTGTGGAATTCTCTGCCACAGAAGGCAGTTGAGGCCAGTTCATTGGCTGGATTTAAGAGGGAGTTAGATGTGGCCCTTGTGGCTAAAGGGATCAGGGGATATGGAGAAAAGGCAGGTATGGGATATTGATTTGGATGATCAGCCATGATCATATTGAATGGCGGTGCAGGCTCGAAGGGCCGAATGGCCTACTCCTGCACCTATTTTCTATGTTTCTATGTCTATGTTGTTAGAATGAAACAAAAAGCATTGTTTCTTTCTTTGGGACTACCTGTTACATTAAGGTCCCACAGCAGAAGAGTCCACGTCGCGGGGCTGGAAACTGGACGTATCCTGAGCTAATTCTGCGACCACCATCATCTATTGCAACAAGTGATGGCTCCCACTGATTGTCGCCGGAAGCTTGCGCCCTTTTCAGTACGGATGATGACAGCGATGTCAACATTTGAAACATGGAAGATGGACACGAAAGAAGAAGAAGGTTTTGAATGATAATATAATGGATGGGATTTATATAGCGCCTTTCTAATACTCAAGGCGCTTTACATCGCATTATTCATTCACTCCTCAGTCACACTCGGTGGTGGTAAGCTACTTCTGTAGCCACAGCTGCCCTGGGGCAGACTGACGGAAGCGTGGCTGCCAATCTGTGCCTACGGCCCCTCCGACCACCACCAATCACTCACACACATTCACACACATTCACACACAGGCAAAGGTGGGTGAAGTGTCTTGCCCAAGGACACAACGACAGTATGCACTCCAAGCGGGATTCGAACCGGCTACCTTCCGGTTGCCAGCCGAACACTTAGCCCATTGCACAATCCACGATGGTGATGATGATACTTTATTGCCACTTATACTTTACTTTTACTTGTTTATTAATTTATTGAACATGTTAAAAAATACAAACACAAATAAGTGCAGTGAAATTCTTTGTTTTTGCATACAAAGTGCACGGAAAAGTCACCACAAAGGTTCCGACAGTTGCAAAGAGTACTCATCCCCTCTTTGTTCCCCCCCCCACTGGGATCCCCTCAATTCTCGACAGCCCCCTCGCATGTTGTCATCAGCAGCCCCACGTGCCAGGTCCCTCTTAGTTCTTGACGGCCCCTCACGCCGGGACCCCCTTTAGTTCACGGTGGCCCATAATAATAATAATAATAATAATATATTTTATTGTCATTGCATATCAGTGCAATGAGATTTAGTATGCAGCTTCCAACCAATGTCAAAAAAATAAAATAAATAAATAAACTGTGCAACGTGACCATCTGAGGGAGACAGTCCAGGGGGGATGGGGGGCACTCAGCAGGGCCGATTCAGAGCCGCTATAGCTCTGAGAATAAAGCTGTTTCTGAGTCTGGAGGTGCGGGCGTAGAATAATAATAATAATAATAAATTTTATTTAATGGGCGCCTTTCAGACATCTCAAGGACACCTTACATAGTAATCGGAATAAAAACATATAATGGGAATATAACAAGTAATAAAGACATCACAGAGACACAAATTAAAAACAGAATTCAATCCAAAAACAGAAAATCAAAAACACAGTGTGAAGACCTTGTAACGTCTGCCGGAGGGAAGTAGTTCGAACAGTCCATTACAAGGGTGTGAGGAGTCTTTATTGATGCTGGCGGCCTTCCTGAGGCACCGTGTGTGGTAGATGCCCTCCAAGGCTGGTAGCTGTGTCCCAATAATCCATCCAACCAGGACCCCCTTTGTTACTGTGTTATCCGTGGATGGATCATGTAACGGGCTCCAATAACGGACAGGTAGTTCCTCTGTTGTTTTGACCAATATTCGATATTTAACCAGCCACACCCCATCACCTGACCTACCCACACTATCTCCACGTCTTTGGTAGCTCATGATCATTTGTTAGGTATTGCCTGGCATGCCCATACAGACATTTTTAACCAGTCCCTGCAAACATGTACTGTCCCTGCCTGCTTCAAAGTCTCCACTAATGTCCCTGCTTGATCAATGGTGTTTTATCATTAATGTTTTATTATTATTAATGTTTAGTGTTTTCTGAGTCATTCGTAACTGTCACTGTATGTCATGTTGTTACTTGTGGGCGGAGCACCAAGGCAAATTCCTTGTATGTGAATACTTGGCCAAAAAACTTACTTACTTACATGCGTACATATAAAACTAGTCATTGGACATCACAAGGAACCCAATAGCATCCTGCTCGTGTCACCACACTGTGGTTTTGATTTTCTGTTTTTGGATTAAATTCTGTTTTTAATTTGTTTCTCTGTGATGTCTTTATTACTTGTTATATTCCGATTATATGTTTTTATTCCGATTACTATGTAAGGTGTCCTTGAGATGTCTGAAAGGCGCCCATTAAATAAAATTTATTATTATTATTATTACCTGAGGCGAAAGCTTGCCATGACCAAGATTTGAAAACTAGCACAAGGAAACAGCAAGCAGCGCGGTAAAATTTAGCATTAGTTGTGTCAGTTCATTCAGAGCTAAAGCATGGAAACAGGCCCTTCTGCCCACCGAGTCCATGCCGACTAGCGATCACCCATACACCAGTTTCTGTGTTGGAGTTCAGAGTTTAGAGATACAGCGTTGAGACAAGCCCTTCGGCCCATCGAGTCCATGCTGACCATCGATCACATGTTCACATGCTATCCAGTTTCACATCTACTAGAGGCAATTTACAGAGACCAATTCATCCAACAAACCCACACGTCTTTAAGAGGAGGGAGGAGCACTCGGGGGCAACCCACGCAGTCGCAGGGAGAACGTGCAAACTCCACAGCCAGCACCTGAGATCAGGATCGAACCTCTACCTGCTGCCCACACTGCGCTGCCCATTCAGCGTAATCCAAGTACACATGTAAAGACGTGGCATCAAAAGGTTAAACTAACAGAGAAATTGAAGAGAATTTTAAACAGCTCAGCAGCATGAAATGCTTCCTTGTTATGTCATTCTCACCCTTCTCCCTCATTTTGGCTTTCAATGTTCTTCTTTGGTGTGAATCAAGATAAAATTGCAGATGCTGGGCTGAAAATGCCAGAAATATTCAGCAGGATAGACTCTTTTTCTTTATCTGTCTGAAGAAAGACGTACAGGTTTGTTGGCTAAATGGCTTGGCAACTGTGTAAAGTGTCCCTATTGTGTGTAGGATAGTGTTGGTGTGCGGGGTATCACTGCTCGGCGCAGACTCGAAGGGCCTGTTTCCGTGCTGTGTCTCCAAGCTAGATTAAACTGCACTAAACAGGTCCAGACCCAAAACGTCTCCTATCCATGTTCTCCAGAGATGCTGCCAGACCCGCTGAGTTACTCCAGCACCGCGCGTCTCTTTCTTTCAAATGCAAGATGTGTTCTGCAGATGAACATTCCAAATCTCTTTGAGTGTAGTTCAGTTTAGCTTGTTGTCATGTGTACTGAGGTGCAGTGAAAAGCTTCAAGAACTTTATGAAACTTGAACATTTTGTTCAATGCCCACTTCACTCATGTGAAACAAAACACACTCCACAAAGTAGCACATTGACAAATTTCTACGTGGAGTAACATCGGGTTGCTAACCCTAACTATTGAAGTGATCCTCACGTATTAACTGCCCTGTCAAGCCAAATGATCAATGTTCCAGCAACTAACACACACTGCAAGCCAATTAACCTGCCTCCTTGGACGTCCTTGGAGAGTGGGAGGAAACCGAAGACCTCGGAGAAAACCCACACAGTCACGGGGAGAACGCACAAACTCCGTACAGACAGCACCTGTAGTCGGGATTGAACCATGGGCCTCCGGTGCTGCAAGCGCGGTAAAGGGCCTGTCCCACGAGCATGCGACTGCATGCGGCAAGCGCGACCAAACCGGAAGCAGGTGCTGCGCGGAGGTCGAGTGATCCCCGTACAGGGCCGGTCCCACAAACACGCGACTGCGTGCGGCGAGCGCGACCAAACCGGAAGCGGGGGCCGCGCGGAGGTCGAGTGATCCCGTACGAGTTGACGTGAAGTTCGAGCGAAGTCCGCGGGAAGTTCGCGCTAGGCGTACGCCGTCAAGACGCTGCGCACGCCCGTCGAGGTGGTGAGTACGGCCTCAATGCGGCTGCGGGCCGGCAGGCCGTTGCCGAGCGGAATTCTTGGACAGTGTCAGTTTCCCGGAGCCCCGCGCGATGTCGGGACCAGCCCCGCACAACTCCATACGGCTCCGGCGATCGAAGTGGGACCGGCCCCGCGAGGCTGTAGGGCTCAAGCGACCACGTTAGGTCGCGCTTGCCGCATGCAGGCGCATGCTCGTGGGGAAGGCCCTTTAGGCAGCAACTCTACTGCTGCGCCACCATGCTGCCCAATTACTCCATGATCATCGAGGACATTAGCAACTCTACTTTAATTTGCACTAATTACTAAAGAGAATCATAGAGGAGGATATTGATCGAGAGATGCTGTGGAGATCATTCCAGAGATGCTGCCTGACCTGCTCAGTTACTCCAGCATTTTGTGTCTATATTGATCTATCATATCTCTGCTGCTAAAATAATTTCATTACATGAATTTAAATTCTAGAGCTGTCATAGTGGGGTATGAACTATTGGCTCAGCATAATCAGTCTAAGTGCCTGCATGTGAGATAAATAACGGAACTGACACACCACCTCATTAACTTCCATTTTCATCCCCTATTATCCTACAACCTTAAAAGAAGGACACAAATATCACGCACAGGCACTGCTTGATCATGATGTTGTACATCTCCACAGATGTTGCCTGACCCATTGAGCATATCCAGCATTTTCTTACTTTAAACTTTACAGATACAGTGTGGAAACAGGCCCTTCGGCCCACCGGGTCCGCGCCGACTTGCGATCACCCTGTATGCCAGCACCTTCCTACACACTAAGAACATAGAAACATAGAAATTAGGTGCAGGAGTAGGCCATTCGGCCCTTCGAGCCTGCACCGCCATTCAATATGATCATGGCTGGTCATCCAACTCAGTATCCCGTACCTGCCTTCTCTCCATACCCCCTGATCCCCTTGGCCACAAGGGCCACATCTAACTCCCTCTTAAATATAGCCAATGAACTGGCCTCAACTATTTCCTTCACTCCATAGATGCTGCTGCACCCGCTGAGTTTCCCCAGCAATTTTGTGTACCTTTGGCCTCAACTACCTTCTGTGGCAGGGAATTCCAGAGATTCACCACTCTCTGTGTGAAATTTCTTTTTCTCATCTCGGTCCTAAAAGACTTCCCCCTTATCCTTAAACTGTGACCCCTTGTTCTGGACTTCCCCAACATCGGGAACAATCTCCCTGCATCTAGCCTGTCCAACCTCTTAAGAATTTTGTAAGTTTCTATAAGATCCCCCCTCAATCTTCTAAATTCTAGCGAGTACAAGCCGAGTCCATCCAGTCTTTCTTCATATGAAAGTCCTGACATCCCAGGAATCAGTCTGGTGAACCTTCTCTGTACTCCCTCTATGGCAAGAATGCTCTATGACAATTTACAAATTTATTTACCAAAGCAATTAATCTACAAACCTTTAAGTCTTTGGGGTGTGAGAGTAAACCGGAGCACCCGGAGAAAACCCACACGGTCACAGGGAAAACGTGCAAAGTCTGTACAGACAGCACCCGTAGTCAGGATCAAACCTGGGTCTCTAGCACTGCAAGGCAGCAGCTCTACCGCTGCACCACTGTGCTGCCCTCAATGTTAAACATTACAAAATGATGCAGTACTATAGGAGGATAATTTCCCAATGGTAGCAGTATCCTTTGTCGGCACAGCTAAGCCAATCAATTGGTTTCTTTGATAGCTCATCGAATGGGTTGGTGATTCAAGCTTTGGAAAGTTGCCTATTTTCTTCAATTAAGCTGCATACTGCCAGGGTATCCTGATTTTACTTCGGAGTCACGTGAGTGACTACGTGAAGAAGGGCCGTCCGTCTGCGTGGGCGTCATTTTACGTCTGAACGCAACGCGCATGACGGACTGGAGAGGCACTGTGTCCTCCCAGCCGTCAGGATGGGCAGGTAAGGAAAGTTGAACTACTTACCTGCGTTCTCTCGGACTTGAAGCTTTTTGTAGTTTCAGAGCCCAGATGTCGAGGAGACGGTCCGCGGGGAAGTCGGCTGCCGAAGACCCCAGCATTCCCAGTAGCGGGCGACGGTCTTGTTCCCGACATTACCGCCGGCAGAACCGGCAGGAGAGACTTGGTGCAGGAGGAGGAGCTCCGTTGTGGTCCTGCGGGACGTAAAAACCACCCGCAAGTCTGACACCCGTTGACTCAGATGAGTCCGGGGAAGAGGGATACCCTCCCTCAACGGAGAGCGTCTGAGGACGACTCTCCCACATGGAGCAACGTATGTAGAAGTTGCTCCAACAATGATCTTCTCCGAAGGAGGGAGCAGTATCAGCACGGGCCTCTACAGCAGGCCGTGCCAGCAGCCTCACACATGGGGAAAACAAAATGGGCCAGGAGTACCTAGGCAAACCCAATTGGAGGGTAGGCCAGGAGGATCCTGGATGGAGAGGATAACCTCCTTCATGGGTAACGTGTTTAAACGTTCAAAACCCACATGGAGCACCTGATGGAGAGGTGCTCCACAATGATATACTCCAAAGGAGGGAGTTATCAGCCCGGGTATTATGGAGAACCCGCAGGCAGCGGCACCTGTTTCAGGGCTGCACAAATGTCTCCTGTTCTGAGGAGAGGAGCATCCATGGTCAGTTTCAGTCTGACCCAAAGCAAGAATCTCATTTAGGTCCGCTGGAGGGGCCATGTCAGCGCAGGCATCCTCAGGGGCCTGCGGCAGCACCTGTTTTCAGGGCTGCCTACAAATCTCACTCTCAGTGGAGGGGAGTGTGAGTGATCAGTAGGTAACTGATCTCGAATTAAAGTATGAACATACTGAAGCACATGCATATGGCCTCAAGAGCCAGCAGTTGGCAGAATATCCGCACAAATGCCGGCAAGGGAACAGCGCTATCAGGGTGACTTTGGAGAAACCAGCCGCCGAATCCTCTCTTCAGGTAAGACCAGAAGAAGGAAGCAAAAGCTGTCGGACCAATCAAGGTACCAACGACAAGCAAACCTCATCAGTAGGCGACAAACACACCCCACACCTCCATAGGGGATAAGCAGTTCACTGAAGCCGGTGGTAGCTTGAAAGCTGGGCACGGAAATATGATCAGAGTCGTCTTTCAAGGCAGACTCAGAATTATGGCCAGAATTGTCTTACAAGGCAAGCTCAGTATGATAAGGTTTTCAGACCAAGACCCAAGCAGAGGTCAGGAGAAACATGGAATCCACACTCCCTACCAGTCCTACTCCCAATCAAGGAGAGAAAAGGAACCCGCATCAGGGGCCTTTGGGCTTACCACAAGACCACCGGTAGCCATGGAGGTAGGTGGGTCTGGGTTTACTGAAACAAAGGATTGTGGACCAGTTACATGTTGGTAATTTTACTCTTGTGTTTTTGTTCAAAATGACAATAACATGAATTTCAGATCTGGTTTTAAAAAACAGATAACAACATGTGATTATTTTTTACTGCACAACATACATAGGTTCCAAGCAGACTTGGAACTCGGACCGGAGTTGTCTTCAAGGCAGGCCCAGTATTATGGGCAGGATTGCCTTCCAGGACAGGTGACAGATGGAGGATGTCACTTCATCCAGGTTTAACTCATTTGTGCAGTACAGACTTTCAGAACAGTGAAATGTTGTTATGGTCTAACAACTGTTTTATAGGAGCTTCCTATAAAATGGTCACATGGCATGCATCAACCTCAAAGATGCATACTATTCGGTGTCTATTCACTAAGAACAGGAGATATTTGAAGTTTAACTGGATGGCATGGCTCTGCCAAATGGGTTGACAGCAGCTCCTAGACTATTGACAAAACTACGGAAATCAATTCTGGGACTACAAAGGTCTCAAAACCACATAGTAATGGCATATTTGGAGGACATTTTCAATTTGGAGTCACCAAGAATTGGCAGAAGCATCAGTCAAGCAAACCAAAACCCTGTTTGAAAGAATTGGTTACCTCATCCATCCATCCAGTTAAATCAAAATTGACATCTACAAGGGTAATTGATTACCTAGGATTTACTATTAAAAACGGTAAATTTGTTGGTGACTCTGCCTAGGGGCAAACAACAAGATTAAGTAAGCCTGCTATGACCTGATTGTCAAATACTAGCCATCTATCAGTCAAACAGCGAGTGTAATTGGCAAATAGTAGCTGCATTTCCAGCAGTACGTCACGGGCCTTTGCATTACCAGAATTTACAGCGAGCAAAGGAACGAACACTCAGATTACATGCAGGCCGAATTGGCAAAACTATGGATTACCAGCAGAGGCCATTGTTGATAAACTATGGTGGATAACGAACGAGAGACAGCTCAAGGGAAATTTTGCTCGAAAGCCATCGGTGGTTCAGACCAATGCTAGCGGCTAAGGATGGGGAGCCACAAACACAGTCTAGAGCTGTGGGGGCAGATGGAATGAGCAGGAGTCTGTAATTCCCCAACACAGGGAATCAATTACCCAGAATTGTTGGGGGCACAATATGGACTCAAGGTTTTCTGTAGTGAGATGCAACCGGTGCTTGTTCAAATTCAGATTGATAACACCACTGCGGTGGCATATATCAATCACAAGGGTGGTGTAAAATCTGTATCTTGCGACAGATTGTCGAACCTCATTTGGCACTGGTGTATTGAGAGGAATATTTGGGTTACAGCGGTCTATCTACGAGGTAGATATAACACGGTGACAGATGCTGGATCACGAATGTTTAATAACAACACAGAATGGATGTTGAATCGGGCAGTATTTAACGAAATAACTACACGATTTGGCATACCAGATATTGATCTGTTTGCATCTAGACCAAACCATCAGTTACCCAGATATGTGTCCTGCGAGCTGGATCCAGGAGCTAAGGCAGTGGATGCTTTCTCCCTCAATTGGGGAGGAATGTTTATGTATGCTTTCCGCCAATTTGTCTCACAAACCGATGCTTGACCAAAATCAAGCAAGACTAAGCCACAGGCATATTGGTAGTGCCAGATTGGCCTACTCAAGCCTGGTTCCCAAAAAAATTGGGAATTATAGTCCAGCCAGTTATGGCTGTACCCAAGAGCAGGGACCTCCTAGTGAACCCAGTTACAGGGAGCAATCATCCACTACATGAACGTATTAACTTGTTGGTCTGCAGATTCTGAGGAGGCCATGTCAAGGCATAGGACTGTCCGAACAAATACAACACAGTTCGGATAACGGATGTCTTGGAGTTTCTATCAACTCTGTACCATAACTATAAACAAAGTTATAGTGCAATCTATAGTGCCAGAGGGGCACTCTCCTCCAATCTGATGCTGGAAGCAGGGCACGGGTCGATAGGAACGCACCCCTTTACAACAAAATTCATGAAGGGAATTTACAATTTAAGACCTCCAAGGCCAAGCTACACGGACACATGGGATGTGAGCGTGGTACTAACCCTACTTTGACAGTGGGGACTGCCTATAACTAACCCTGAAGGTGGTATGCTGACAAAGAGTCCAGACACTGCAAAAGTTACAGTTGGACTACATGACCACCAATATGAACAGCATAACATTCCTAATCAGGAACCTGATAAAACAGAGCAGGCCAGGAATGCCAGGGATGGAGATCCAGTTCTTGGCATATCCAGAGGACCAACGGTTGTGTGGGTGGTAACATACTAACACCACTATCTGAGAGTTACGGAGAACTTCAGAGGCTCAGAACAATCGGTCCTCATCAGCCATAAAAAACCACACCAGAAGGTATCAACTCAAATCATCTCCAGATGGTCAAAGGAGGTAATGGCGGTAGCAGGAGTGAACATTTATATCGTTAAATCTCACTCCACCAGGGCTGCATCTACGTCGGCAGCAAGAGCTATGGACGTGCCCCTTAACGACATCCTAGTGGCTGCAGGATGGACGAATGAAATAATGGTCCACCGGTTTTTATAACAAACCCATAGCCGGACTGGGGGTGTTTGCACGTACCATTTTAAGTTCTGTCCCTTAGTTTCCCCCCAAGGTTGGGAGGGGTAACTTTTTTTTAAACTTTTCTTTCATTTAAAGCATCAGTTTCTTTACTTAACTACGTAATGTCTGAATGCTTTAATGATTACACGCATCCATGGTCAATCCATTCAGTGTGTGACGCTTGGATTCGTAACCGGCGTAAAATCACAGAGCTTTGAAATCTTCACGTAGTCACTCACGTGACTCCGAAGTAAAATAGTAAGATTAAACGAGAACTTACCAGTTTGAAGTTTGATCTTGATTTTATGAGGAGTTACGATGAGCGATTACGTGCCCACCGCTCCCACCCTCATATTATCAAGGTCATATGGAAGTTCTAGTTTTTCACAATCTTACTATTCTCAGGTCTACTTTTTTATCTGTGATTTAACACCGCTGCTTTGAAGATTGACGCGCACGCAGGCGGACGGCCCTTCTTCACGTAATCGCTCATCGCAACTCCTCATAAAATCAAGATCAAACTTCAAACTGGTAAGTTCTCGTTTAATCTTATTATTACAATGCACAAAATGAAAATCTCTGCTATCGATTACAGCTTCAGTGAGCTAGAAAGCTACAGCACAAGCATAGAGGCATGGAGTTAGTTATACAGCATGCAAATATGTCCTTTGGCCCAACTTGGCCATGCTGACCAAAATGCCCATAGCCTGGTGTTTGACATATCCGTCTCAACCTTTCCAATCATCTGCTTGTCCAAATGTCCCCTAAATGTTGTTATAGTACTAACTCATCAAAACACACAAGGGACATTTGGGACAATGGTATCTCCGAGTAGAACAGTTGCATCAGTTCCATTCTCTCCTGCAGTCACAGAACATATTCTCACCTAATTTCATCAAAGGTCCTTATTATTCCTTTGCTACTTCCCCACACTAAGGGATAATTTACAGCAACCAATTAATCAACCAGCACATCTTTGCGTGGGGGAGGAAATCCAGGGAAACCCAGATGGTCATGGGGGAAATATATAAGGACAACGCCAGCAGTCACGCGCAAATCCAGGTCCCCGCAGCTGTGAGGCAGCAGTACTAACTGCTGCGTCACAGTACAGCTCACTGGGATAAAACAAAACCAGCAGTTAAAACTGGATCAACATTATAGAATGAATGTCCTTCGTTACAGCATGGAATTGAGACCAAGTTGCTTCACAAGGAGCCTTCATAGGATTGAAGGGTCGAACAGCCTTCTGCTGTCTTTTATCAAGTGTATGATTCAAAAGAAAAATAAAAGAAACGTTGATTTTTGGGGAAAAAACTGCGATAGATAGATAGATAGATAGATAGATAGATAGATAGATAGATAGATAGATAGATAGATAGATAGATAGATAGATAGATAGATAGATAGATAGATATGTTATTATCACATATGACATGTCACAGTGAAATTCTGATTATTTAGTATTTGAAGTGATTTATCTTCATCATTAATATTGGTTGATTAAAACGATGTGTTGATTAACTCTCAGGGATGGAGGAGTTTAATTGCAATCTCCGTCGTTTTCATTGCAACTCCATCTGCACATTTGCGCTTCCCTTCGTACAATCTTACCTTCAACCCTTGAGAGCGGAGGATTGTTTCAGCTAAAAATAGCTGCACGAGGTGAAAGATTTGCCCACTTGAGCTTTTAGCATCCTCCGCAGCTTGAAGCATAATGCATAGGGCGCCCATTAGCAGAGCACAAACGACACTCGATCAAGTGGTGCTGTCGCATAACTAAACAGAACGGCCAGCGCAAGGTCTGACTGCTTGCTCTGCGCTGCTCAGTGAACAAATTGGACAACCGTCGCCTGTGATCACGGCAAAGTCAAATAATTAAGATATCAGGCCCAGGAAAAGTAACCTGGAAGATTTAACCATTTTTTTCAATTGTTAAGCTACAGAATGTCTCATGATATTAGCGGGACGAATATATGGCGTACAAATTATCCAAGTCGTTTCAAAAGTATTCATTGATACTTTATTGTGATAGATAGATAGATAGATAGATAGATAGATAGATAGATAGATAGATAGATAGATAGATAGATAGATAGATAGATAGATAGATAGATAGATAGATAGATAGATAGATAGATAGATATGTTATTATCACATATGACATGTCACAGTGACATTCTTTGTTTGTATATCACACACATGGTATGCAAATAGTCGCCACATATAGGGCACTGACAAAGTTACAGTGTTCCTTAGAGTCCCAAATGGTCGCTCTTTGTTCTCGGTGGCCTCCCCCACACTGTGTCCCTTTTTGGTCTCAGCACCACCCCAAACCCCCCCCCCCCCCCCCCCCCCCCTCACACAACCCCATGCAAGCTCCCCTTTTATTCTCCCAGAGAGTGGTGAATCTCTGGAACTCTCTGCCACAGCTCCCCCCTTTATTCACACAGAGAGTGGTGAACCTCTGGCATTCTCTGCCACACAAGGTAGTTGAGGCCAGTTCATTGGCTATATTTAAGAGGGAGTTAGATGTGACCCTTGTGGCTAATGGGATCAGGGGGTATGGAGAGAAGGCAGGTACAGGATACTGAGTTGGATGATCAGCCATGATCATATTGAATGGCGGTGCAGGCTCGTAGGGCCGAATTGCCTACTCCTGCACCTATTTTCTATGTTTCTATGTTTCTATTCTCGTCCCCCCAGGTACAGTGAAATGCTTTGTTCTGCACACAACCCTTTTCCCAGAGAATGATCAGAATGTGTTACCACACAAAAAAGGAAAGCTGATGCAATTAAAATAACGTTAGATAAGCAAAGAGGGAGCAAAGAATAGAAGAATACAAAGAGAAGGTTAAGTATGATACAGAGGGGCAGAATGAGGCCTGTGTAGAGCTCATATAACAGCATCAAACAACCAGGACAAATACTCTCCTGTGCGGTACATTTGATACAGTTCCGTGAAAATCTCCTGCCCACAAGATATTACTAACATTGGGCGGCACGGTGGCGCAGTGGTAGAGCTACAGCCTTAACAGCACCCAAAACCCAGGTTCAATCCTGACTGCGGGTACTGTCTCTACGGAGTTTGGACGTTCTCCCGTCGTGGGTTTTCCCTGAGAGCTCCAGTTCCCTCCCACAGTCTCAAAGCGCTTTCTCACGGGGCGACTTGACGCAAGAGTTAACCAGAGTGAAGTGGTCGTGGTCTAGCACGATATCACTTGATATAACGGGGGGTAGATAAAGAGTTCCCACGGGTACTCGGCATTTCTGTTATTTGTGCGAGTGACTTGTCCGTCTCCCGAGCTTTCCCGTTAAATCTTGAATGAACATTGTGAATCCCCATTCATAAAAGAGAAGGTAATTGCGCGGGAGGGTTAATAATTGACAATCTGCTGCTGCCTGCCCGCTGAGTTAAAAAGTTCCCACGGTCACGATATACAGTGTATCATGAGTCTTGCGTGGGAACTTTTTAACTTAGCGGGCAGGCAGCAGCAAATTGTCGTTCCCTTCAGTTTCACCCCACCTACACCCTTCTGCTTCCCGGCCATGTGTGTGACCCCTTCCCTCCCCTCTTCAGCTCCCCGCCCATTGCACCGGCGCGGGGGCTTTGCACTGTCTTCACGTCGGCGATGCCAGCAGGTCAGTGCCAGTCACCGGAGACGTCAGGACCAACGGGACACCGACCCCCAGGCCCACTGCAAGCACGGAGATCCCAGAGACCCACAGCCAGCAGCAGCGCAGCCCCGTTCCAACTCCAGAGGAACACGCTCCCCGTAGGGACAGAAGCTGATGGTGTGCAAGGTACGTCTTGTTCTTGGGGTTGCGGATGAGGGGGCGCAGCTCGGGCTGTGCGTCTCCGGCCACCCCCCTGTACAGGAGCTGAGTCTGGGAACTGTGGGGTTGTTTGCAGTTGCAGAGGGAGGGGGCAAGGGCGGTACAGTTCACAGTCTCAGCTCCAGTCCAGGGGGGTGGCCGGAGACGTTAGGACCAACGGGACACCGACTGCAAGCACGGAGATCCCAGAGACTCGCAGCCAGCAGCAACTCTAGCCCAGCCCCGCTCCAACTCCAGAGGAACCCGGGTTGCGGATGAGGGGGCGCGGATTCCTCTGGAGTTGGAGGGACAGGGAGACACAGCGGCTTTTGAGAATGGTGGGCAATCACTTCCAAAGTTCTGCCCACACAGTCAGTACACCTCTCCTACACTTGTCTCCCGCACTAAGATCATCTCGCAGAGAATGATCCCAGCCTAACAGCATGTTCATTCCAGATTACTCACCTTTTGTCCCCTCTGTCCAGCTTCCGGGTTCACCATTCGCAGGAGTTCCCACGGTACACGCAAGAGTTATTACGGATATCGCACTGGCCACTAGGTCCATATAATGTTGCAATCTTCAACCACAAGTGTACAAGTCACTCTTGGAGAAATTCAAACTTGCTTGAATTTTCTCCCGAGTCACCAAGTTACACGAGTACCTGCCGTTAGCGCCACGGAGGTCCACGGTCGTCCACGAATGCCGTACGGTTATCGCACGGGGTTCCCACGATGTTCAACTCTGGTTAACTCTTGCGTCAAGTCGCCCCGTGAGAAAGCGCTATAAAGATGTACAGGTTTGTAGGTTAATTGGCTTGGAATAATTGTAAATTGTCCCTAGTGTGTGTAGGATAGTGTTAGTGTGCGGGGATCGCTGGTCGGTGCAGACTCTGTGGACCGAAGAGACTGTTTCCGTGCTGCATCTCTAAACTAAACTTTAAATTAAAAATCAGAAGCAGTCTTTATTTTTTCTTTAGTTTAGTTTAGTTTATTGTCACATGTTCCGAGATACAGTGAAAAGGTTTTGTTGCGTGCTAACCAGTCAGCGGAAAGACAATACGCGATTACAATCGAGCCATCCACGGTGTACAGATACACTATAAAGGGAATAATGTTTAGTGCAAGATGAAGTCCAGTAAGGTCCCATTAAAGATAGCCCGAGTTGCCAAATAAAAGCTGAACCATTCTACCAACGACTAGAGAGGGTTCCTGAACTACTATCTACCTCATTGGAGACCCTCGGACTATCTTTTGCAAGTCTTCCAATTATAAACAGTTGTTGGACACTTTGATGGCAACAAAGTTTGTTTTTCACTGAAGAAAAATAAAATTGACCAAATTATAACATATAACAACCATATAACAATTACAGCACGGAAACTGGCCATCTCGGCCCTTCTAGTCCGTGCCGAACACTTATTTTCCCCTAGCCTCATCTACCTGCACTCAGACCATAACCCTCCATTCCTTTCCCGTCCATATACCTAACCAATTTATTTTTAAATGATAAAATCGAACCTGCCTCCACCACTTCCACTGGAAGCTCATTCCACACAGCTACCACTCTCGGAGTAAAGAAGTTCCCCCTCATGTTACCCCTAAACTTCTGTCCCATAATTCTCAAATAACTTTTCCTGTGGCCCCCGCCTATGAGTTTAAAGTATTTTAACACGTGTGATCTTGCTTAAAAGAAACCTCAGAAAGTGTCAAATAAATGTTTCAAGAAAGATTGCAATCCTGGTACACTACACAACCTTGAAGGTGCCATTTACTAGTTGCAATATTCCCTTTAATAATTCAGCCGTCATACACAGTTCAGTGGCACTCCTGTGCTGCGCTTACTATTAATCTTGATGAAGTTGGATTCGTACAGATGTACCAATCATTACTGCTGTCTTCCCCGAATGACTGATAGGTACTTAGAGGACAAGAAATGGTTGGTATTCATTCTCGATATTACTAAATGACAAATCGTTTCAGAAGGGGAGAACTGGAGGGCAGATAAATTTACTCTTGGAATGGATTAAGGTGACTGGGAACAATTCTGCCTCTTGCGACATTGATTTCTGAAGAAGGCACAGGAAAGATGTTTATTTCAGAATGCCATTTATACACCTGTAACGAAGAGCAACTGAGATAGACACACAAAGCTGGAGTAACTCAGCGGGTCAGGCAGCATGTCTGGAGAGAAGCAATGGGTGACGTTTCAGGTCGAGACCCTTCACGTCACCCATTCGTTACAATTTTCATGGTACACCAGTCATTGAAAGTAGGCATGCAGGTGCAGCAGGCAGTGAAGAAAGCGAATGGTATGTTAGCATTCATAGCAAAAGGATTTGAGTATAGGAGCAGGGAGGTTCTACTGCAGTTGTACAGGGTCTTGGTGAGACCACACCTGGAGTATTGCGTACAGTTTTGGTCTCCTAATCTGAGGAAAGACATTCTTGCCATAGAGGGAGTACAGAGAAGGTTCACCAGACTGATTCCTGGGATGTCAGGACTTTCATATGAAGAAAGACTGGATAGACTCGGCTTGTACACGCTGGAATTTAGAAGATTGAGGGGGGATCTTATAGAAACTTACAAAATTCTTAAGGGGTTGGACAGGCTAGATGCAGGAAGATTGTTCCTGATGTTGGGGAGGTCCAGAATAAGGGGTCACAGTTTAAGGATAAGGGGGAAATCTTTTAGGACCGAGATGAGGCCAGTTCATTGGCTATATTTAAGAGGGAATTAGATGTGGCCCTTGTGGCTAAAGGGATCAGGGGGTATGGAGAGAAGGCAGGTACAGGATACTGAGTTGGATGATCAGCCATGATCATATTGAATGGCGGTGCAGGCTCGAAGGGCTGAATGGCCTACTCCTGCACCTATTTTCTATGGTTCTATGTTTCATATCCTTCTCTCCAGAGATGCTGCCTGTCCTGCCGAGTTACCCCAGGTTTTTGTGTCTATCTTTGGTTTAAACCAGTATCTGCAGTTCCTTCTTACAGAGAAAGTCCTAGACTCAGATATATCCAATCACCCCAAGGGGCAGAACTTAAAAGAGATCATTGCAATCAGCTAAATATTCAGCAGGGTGCCTTATCGGCTTTAGGTACTAAAATCCATGGCATAAAACGATCTATTGCACCTGCCCTGCCTGAAGCACGGCTTCCAAAATTTTACTCTGGAATGCTAAAGTTTTATGATCTACTTATTATGCACTTAAATGATTGAAATTATATTTAACTCTCCTTCTCAATTTGAGAAGGAGAAGGATAAATCGGAAGTGGCAGTGATGCAGTTGAACAAAGGGGACTATGAAGGCATGAGAGGGGAGCTGGCCAAAGTAGACTGGAAAGGGACCCTAGCAGGAATGACGGTGGAACAGCAATGGCAGGGATTTCTGGGCATAATCCGGAAGACGCAGGATCATTTCGTTCCAAAAAGGAAGAAAGATTCTAAGGGGAGTAGGAGGCAACCGTGGCTGACAAGAGAAGTTAGGGATAGAATAAAACTGAAAGAAAAGATGTATAACACAGCAAAGAGTAGCCGGAAGCCATAGGATTGGGAAACTTTCATAGGACAACAGAAGGAAACAAAACGGGCAACACGGGCTGAAAAGATGAAGTATGAAGGGAAGCTGGCCAGGAATATAAAGAAGGACAGTAAAAGCTTCTTTAGATATGTTAAGGGGAAAAGAGTAACAAAGACAAATGAGGGTCCCTTGAAGGCAAACATGGGTGAAATTATTATGGGCAACAAGGAAATGGCAGAAGAGTTGAACAGGTACTTCGGATCTGTCTTCACTAAGGAAGTCACAAACAATCTCCCAGATGTACTGGAGGACAGACGATCTAAGTGGGTCGAGGAACTGAAAGAAATTTTCATTAGGCGAGAAATAGTATTGGGTAGGCTAATGGGACTGAAGGATGATAAATCCCCTGGGCCAGATGGTCTGCATCCCAGTGTCCTCAGGGAGGTGGCTCTAGAAATAGTGGATGCATTGGTGATCATTTTCCAATGTTCAATAGATTCAGGATCAGTTCCTGTGGATTGGAGGACAGCTAATGTTATCCCACTTTTCAAGAAAGGACCGAGAGAGAAAACGGGGAATTACAGACCAGTTAGCCTGACTTTGGTGGTGGGAAAGATGCTGGAGTCAATTATTAAAGAGGTAATAATGGGGCATTTGGATAGCAGTAAAATGATTAGTCTAAGTTAACATGGATTTATGAAAGGGAAATCATGCTTGACTAATCCTCTGGAAGTTTTTTGAGGATGTGACAAGTAAAATGGATGAAGGGGTGCCAGTGGATGTAGTGTATCTAGACTTTCAGAAAGCATTTGATAAGGTCCCGCACGGGAGACTGGTGACTAAAATTAGAGCACATGGTATTGGGGGTAGGGTGTTGACGTGGATAGAAAATTGGTTGGCAGTCAGGAAGCAAAGAGTAGGAGTGAAAGGGTCCTTTTCAGAATGACAGGCAGTGGCGAGTGGAGTGCCGCAAGGCTCGGTGTTGGGGCCGCAACTGTTTACCATATATATTAATGATTTGGAGAGGGAATTAGGAGCAACACTAGCAAGTTTGCGGATGACACAAAGCTGGGTGGCAGTGTGAACTGTGAAGAGGATGTTAGGAGGTTGCAGGGTGACCAGGACAGGTTGAGTGAGTGGGCAGATGCGTGGCAGATGCAGTATTATATAGATAAATGTGAGGTTATTCACTTTGACGGCAAAAACAAATGGGCAGATTATTATCTCAATGGGGTTAGGTTCGGTAAGGGGGAGGTACAGCGAGACCTGGGTGTCCTTGTACACCAGTCACTGAAAGTTGGTGTGCAGTTACAGCAGGCAGTGAAGAAAGCAAATGGAATGTTGGCCTTCATAACATGAGGATTTCAGTATTGGAGTAAAGAGGTTCTTCTGCAGTTGTACAGGGCTCTGGTGAGACCACATCTGGAGTATTGTGTACAGTTCTGGTCTCCTAATTTGAGGAAGGACATCCTTGTGATTGAGGGAGTGCAGCGTAGGTTCACCAGATTGATCCCTGGGATGGCGGGACTGTCATATGAGGAAAGATTGAAAAGACTAGGCTTGTATTCACTGGAGTTTAGAAGGTTGAGGGAGGATCTTATTGAAACATGTAAAATTATAAAAGGACTGGACAAGCAGGAAAAATGTTCCCAATGTTGGGCGAGTCCAGAACCAGGGGCCACAGGCTTAGAATAAAGGGAAGGCCATTTAAGACTGAGGTGAGAAAAATCTTTTTCACACAGAGAGTTGTGAATTTGTGGAATTCCCTGCCACAGAGGGCAGTGGAGGCCAAATCACTGGATGGATTTAAGAGAGAGTTAGATAGAGCTCTAGGGGCTAGTGGAATCAAGGGATATGGGGAGAAGGTAGGCACGGGTTATTGATTGGGGACGATCAGCCATGATCACAATGAATGGCGTTGCTGTCTCGAAGGGCCGAATGGCCTCCTCCTGCACCTATGTTACTATGTTTCTGTGTTTCTATTCTCTCAGTGTTGGACAGAACGACCACGCACTTTAACAAGAGTTATTTCAAACGAAGCACAACATACAAGGTAAACACTGGATTAACTCAGCGAGTCAGGCAGCATCGCTGGAGAAAAGGAACGGGGTGACGTTTCGAGCCTAGCAGTCGAGATGTGTAGGAAGGAACTGCAGATGCTGGTTTGAACTGAAGATAGGCACAAAAAGCTGGAGTAAGTCAGCGGGTCAGACTTCTCTGTTTTTTTGCATATCTTTCATTTGTTTATTCAATATCTCTCGACATTACCATCTATTATCTCTTGTTTCCCTTGCCCCACAGTCTGAAGAAGGATCTTGACCCAAAACGTCAAATATTCCTTTCCTGCACAGATGCTGCCTGAGCCGCTGAGTTACCCCAGCCTTTTGTGTCTTTCTGCAGTTTAAACCAGCATCTGCAGTCCCTTCCTGCAAATTGCAAGCTGGCAAGTTTGGGTGCGCTTTTATTTTATGCAGTGGGACGAGTGTTCTGGGCTGTGAAGGGGACTTTTGCTATTTTTAACAAGGATAATTCAGCATCCGCGGTTTTCCCTTCAGAGCGGGCTGCCTTTAGGTGAAGATCAAAGAGGTCATGGCAGGCAGATTGCTGGCATTGTGGACAGGCACCTTGTCTCTGCCATTCTGCTGCCTCGACCGTTCCACTGCCAATAATGCAAAGAGACTAACCATGGCCTGTTTCCTTCATCATCCTCACTTTTGTTTTGCAGATCTTTCATCCATTTGTTCTATATCCCTCTCATAGAAACATAGAAACATAGAAAATAGGTGCAGGAGTAGGCAATTCGGCCCTTCGAGCCTGCACCGCCATTCAATATGATCATGGCTGATCATCCAACTCAGTATCCTGTACCTGCCTTCTCTCCATATCCCCTGATCCCTTTAGCCACAAGGGCCACATCTAACTCCCTCTTAAATATAGCCAATGAACTGGCCTCAACTACCTTCTGTGGCAGAGATTTCCAGAGATTCACCACTCTCTGTGTGAAAAATGTTTTTCTCATCTCGGTCCTAAAAGATTTCCCCTTTATCCTTAAACTGTGACCCCATGTTCTGGACTTCCCCAACATCGGGAACAATCTTCCTGCATCTAGCCTGTCCAACCCCTTAAGAATTTTGTAAGTTTCTATAAGATCCCCCCTCAATCTTCTAAATTCCAGCGAGTACAAGCCGAGTCTATCCAGTCTTTCTTCAAATGAAAGTCCTGACATCCCAGAAATCAGTCTGGTGAACCTTCTCTGTACTCCCTCTATGGCAAGAATGTCTTTCCTCAGATTTGGAGATTTTTCCCTTTCCCCAGACTCTCAGTCTGGCGAAGGGTCTCGGCCCGGAACATCACCCTATCCCTTTCTCCAGAGATGCTGCCTGACCCACTGAGTTAGTCCAGCTTTTTGCATCCAACGCCAAGCGAGTCATTGTCATTGTTTAAACAATTTCAATGAGTCTAATTCACGTCACCTGCCTGCTATATCTGGAAGTCCACAGAGACGACAGTAATGTTTAAAGCATTGTTAAATCTAACCAAGAGCAACAGACGTAGCATAAGTGTCGATGAGCTCCGTACGTTTGCTGACAGAGGTAAAGGGAATAACATTGAGGAGCTGCTGCAAAGATATAAGCCATCCGATCATGTGCCATTTGACTTCCCTTACTCTTCATTTCCTACTCCACTGCAGATACTATTAATAGCAATGAGATGGTGCAACCTCCAAAGGTTTTTGTAATCAAAATGTACCGGATGAAAAACCTGGAAGGCTGTACTTTCTGAGGAGGCTCCACTCTATCAACGTCTGCAGTAAGATGCTGCAGGTGTTCTACCAGTCAGCGGTGGCCAGGACCATCTTCTTCGCTGTTGTGTGCTGGGGTAGCAGGGCGAAGGCTGCGGACTCCAACAGAATTAACAAACTCCTGGGGTTGGAGTTAGATTTGCTGGAGGTGGTCTTGAAGGGGAGGATGCTTCTCAAACTGTGGAACATCTTGGACAATACAGCTCACCCCCTCCATGATACACTGGTCAACCTGAGGAGCACCTTCAGCAACAGACTGGTCCCACCAAGATGCAGCACAGAACGCCACAGGAGATCCTTCTTCCCTGTAGCTATCAAACTGTACAACCCTTCGCCCTTCTGTCGTGGGGTAGACTGACTCCCTTTCCCCCTCATCCCACCCTCCCCTCCCCAACCCCAATATTTGCACATCCCCAATCCTGGTATGAGTCCTTATACATGGTTTTCGATATGAAACATTGGCTATCCCTTTGGCTCCACAGAAGCTGCCTGACAAACTGAGCTCCTCAGACAACTTGTTTTTTTTTACTATGACAGCACTGTGGTTTTTTGGTGGAACATCCATTTGGGTGGCACTATGGTGCAGCTGGTAGAGCTGCTTCCTCACAGCTGCAGCAGCCTGAGTTTATTCCTGATGTTGGGTGCTGTCTGTGTGGAGTCTACACGTTCTTCCCTGCCTTTGAGTGGATTTCCTTCCACATCTTCCACATAGGTTCACGAGATTGATCCCTGGGATGGCGGGACTGTCATATGAGGAAAGATTGAAACGACTAGGCTTGTATTCACTGGAGTTTAGAAGGATGAGGGGGTATCTTATAGAAACATATAAAATTATAAAAGGACTGGTCAAGCTAGATGCAGGAAAAAATGTTCCCAATGTTGGGCGAGTCCAGAACCAGGGGCCACAGTCTTAGAATAAAGGGGAGGTCATTTAAGACTGAGGTGAGAAAAACTTTTTCACCCAGAGAGTTGTGAATTTGTGGAATTCCCTGCCACAGAGGGCAGTGGAGGCCAAGTCGCGGGATGGATTTAAGAAAGAGTTAGATAGAGCTCTAGGGGCTAGTGGAGTCAAGGGATATGGGGAGAAGGCAGGCACGGGTTATTGATAGGCGACGATCAGTCATGATCACAATGAATGGCGGTGCTGGCTCGAAGGGCCGAATGGCCTCCTCCTGCACCTATTTTCTATGTTTCTATCTCAAAGGACATGCTGGTTGGTAAGTTATAGAGACAAGGAACTGCAGATGCTGATTTACAATAAAAGACACAAAACGCTCGTGTAACTCAGTGGGTCAGGCAGCATCCCTGGAGAACATGTACAGGTGATGTTTTGGGTTGGGACCGAAGTCACCTATCCATGTTCTCCAAGGATGCTGCCTGACCCGCTGAGTTACTTCAGTGCTTCGTGTCATTTTTCTGGTTAGTAAGCTAACAAGTCGCTGTAAATTGTCCATGGTTTGTAAGTGAGGGGTAGAATCCGATGAGATTTGATGGGAATGTGAAGAGAATAACATTGGGGTAGTGTAGGATTATTATAAATGGGTACTTGCTGGCTTGTTGGCATGCATGATGGGCCTGTTTCTGTGCTGTCTGTCGAACCCTGTGATTACACATCCCCTTGTTCTCCTTACCCACAGCCAGCCTGACACCAACATTACTCGTCCACAGAAGTGCAGTGAGATGTCGTCTGGAATCATAGCTTGAATTCTGATCACCAGTTCCGGTTTGGGGTTTTGATCACGAGTGCTGACCATCCCACCATGGAAGGGATCGATAGGAGTCGCTGCCTCAACAAGACAGCCAGCTTCATCAAAGACCCACAGCAACCTGGCCACACTCTCGTTCTAAACCTACTAACGGGAAGAAGGTGTAGGTGACTGAAAACCGTGCCCTCCAGGTTCAAGAAATAACCCTAAAGGGCCTGTCCCACTGCGGGGACCTAATTTGCCAGTGTAGAAGAGTTTAGGAGAGTATGAAAAAGTGTCATGGTGATGTTGTATCGCTGAAGTAGAACACCTCCCTCGACTATCTAGAGAACCCCCTGCGAATATGTTGAAGACCTCCTTCATAGAAACATAGAAACATAGAAAATAGGTGCAGGAGTCGGCCATTCGGCCTTTCGAGCCTGCACCGCCATTCAATATGATCATGGCTGATCATCCAACTCAGTATCCTGTACCTGCCTTCTCTCCATACCCCCTGATCCCTTTAGCCACAAGAGCCACATCTAACTCCCTCTTAAATATAGCCAATGAACTGGCCTCAACTACCTTCTGTGGCAGAGAATTCCACAGATTCACCACTCTCTGTGTGAAAAATAATTTTCTCATCTCGGTCCTAAAAGACTTCCCCCTTATCCTTAAACTGTGACCCCTTGTTCTGGACTTCCCCCAACATCTGGAACAATCTTCTTGCACCTAGCCTGGCCAACCCCTTAAGAATTTTGTAAGTTTCTATAAGATCCCCCCTCAATCTTCTAAATTCCAGCGAGTACAAGCCGAGCCTATCCAGTCTTTCTTCATATGAAAGTCCTGCCATCCCAGGAATCAGTCTGTTGAACCCTCTCAGTAGGAGACCCAAATTCCACCTCTCAACACAATTTGCCATCAAATTCTAAGCGCAAAGAGGTCCTAGTTGCAAGAGACAGAGACTTTAAGATTTTGCCTTCCACCACAGTGAGGAGGTGTTTGGTGAACTCACTGTGGTGGATGTTAAATTTGTGTTGATTGTGTGTTTTTGTCATTTTTTAAATTATATGTATGACTGCAGGGAAACAAAATTTCGTTCAGACCGAAAGGTCTGAATGACAATAAACAAATCTAAATGTGCAGAATCCCTGACGAAAGCAGAATGTCTAAGGTCCTAATTGTTGCACAAAACGGTTCCCTGAATTCCCTTTCTATGACTCTCAACACAACAGGGCATCCACCACCAAACCTCACCTCCAGATGCCACATATCTGAGTGGTTTCATCACTATTTTGCAGAGCGCGTACTTCTCCTGATGATTGCTTTACTGTAGGTTTATTTCGATATTGACTCGACGAATGAATGATTAAATAGTTTGTTTGTGGCTGCAGGTTTTCAGAAGCCCTGACCCAAGCAAACTTTGCCTGGCAAACCCACACTGTGCTAAACAAGGTTCAGCTCGAACTGGCAAGTAGCCTGCACTGCAAACAAAAAATGCTCAAGTCAAGTTCAGCTCTGCTTAAAGCCACAATGGCACTAATTATATGTGCAGCCACACTACTGGAACAACACACTAAAGATCATGAGTTTAAATAACAAGTTAAACGCCTTGCCTTTCCTTTAGAGCTCTGATGTAGAAATACACCTGAATTGATAATGGTCTTCTTGGTCAGCATTTATCTTGATATTTCCCTTGTTAAATGGAAAAAATTGGACATAAAACTAACTTATTAATCGAGGCAGTTAGACATACATATGCACAACACATTCATATTACATACAGCATGAATTATTTGAGGAGGTAGAATCAGAGGGAAACTTTATCTCTTTTTAATGTGAAACATTCTAAAGCCAAAACAATATTTTCAAAGCTATTTTAGGAGAACTTAAAATAATTACTACAAATTATAAGGCTTCATGTCACAGGTGTATAAAATAAGTTCATAAGTCCTAGGAGCGGAATTAGGCCATTTGGCCCATCGAGACTACTTTGCTGATCTATCTTTCCCTCTCAACCCCATTCTCCTGCTTTCTCCCCATAACCCTAACTAGTTAAAAATCTGTCAACCTCTGCTTTAAAAATATCCAATGACTTGGCCTCCAGAGCCCTCTGTGGCAATGGATCCCACAGATTCACCACCCTCTTACTCAAGAAATTCCTCATCTCAATTCTTTTAATCTGCGTCTGCGCCCTCTGGTTCTACATTACTCTCCCACTAGTGGAAACATCCTCTCCACATCCACTCTATCCAGGCTTTGTATTGTTCGGTACATTCAAATGACGTGTCCCCCTCATCCCTCTAAACTCCACAAGCCCAGTGCCATCAAACGCTCATATTGGGTATACATCTCAGAATTGCTTTAAAGATTAGAGATCAGAGGGGTTAACTTTGGAACAGTCATGCTCAAGAGTTAAATGGCATTTCAATAAACACGTTCAAATTAAAGGTCCCGATCCAATACATCAGCTGTCCATTTCCCACCATAGAAACATAGAAAACATAGAAAATAGGTGCAGGAGTAGGCCATTCGGCCCTTCGAGCCTGCACCGCCATTCGATATGATCATGGCTGATCATCCAACTCAGTATCCCATCCCTGCCTTCTCTCCATACCCCCTGATCCCTTTAGCCACAAGGGCCACATCTAACTCCCTCTTAAATATAGCCAATGAACTGGCCTCAACTACCTTCTGTGGCAGAGAATTCCACAGATTCACCACTCTCTGTGTAAAAAATGATTTTCTCATCTCGGTCCTAAAAGACTTCCCTCTTATCCTTAAACTGTGACCCCTTGTTCTGGACTTCCCCAACATCGGGAATAATCTTCCTGCATCTAGCCTGTCCAACCCCTTAAGAATTTTGTAAGTTTCTATAAGATCCCCCCTCAATCTTCTGAATTCTAGCGAGTACAAGCCGAGTCTTTCCAGTCTTTCTTCATATGAAAGTCCTGCCATCCCAGGAATCAGTCTGGTGAACCTTCTCTGTACTCCCTCTATGGCATAGATGCTGCCTGCTCCACTGTGGTCCTTCACCAGATTGTTTGCTGCTCCAGATTCCAGCATCTGCAGTCGCTTGTGTCTCCATCTCACTTAACAAAACTTGGCTTTGGTGCAGACACAAAATGCTGGAGTAACTCAGCGGGACAGGCAGCATCTCTGGAGAGAAGGAATGGGTGATGTTTCAGGTCGAGACCCTTCTTCAGACTTGGCTTTGGTGTAAATGACTATTGGAATTTGCATGTGGCAAGAAACTGGCATTGACTCTGTGTAAGAGACTTATGAGCTTCTCCTGCCTAAACCATGCCGATAAGGCCTGAGATACAGATACTGTTGATAGTGCAGAAAGCAGAAGCCTGGGAGAAATTAGCTATTTTTTTCTTTTTAGTGTGATGTACATAGAACGTAGAAAACTATATTCTCAGTGTGCCCAGGTGCCTATTTAAAAGATTCTCAATGGCCCCTATCGTATCTGCCCCCGCCACCACTCCTGGCAGCTCCTTCCGGACACCCACCACCATCTGTGTAAACAAATTGCCCGCACATCATAGAATCATAGAATCATAGAAAATAGGTGCAGGAGGAGGCCATTTGGCCCTTCGAGCCAGCACCGCCATTCATTGTGATCATGGCTGATCGTCCGCTATCAATAACCCGTGCCTGCCTTCTCCCCAAATCCCTTGACTCCACTAGCCCCTAGAGCTCTATCTAAATCTCTCTTAAATCCATCCAGTGATTAGGCCTCCACTGCCCTCTGTGGCAGGGAATTCCACAAATTCACAACTCTCTGGGTGAAAATGTTTTTTCTCACCTCAGTCTTAAATGGCCTCCCCTTTATTCTAAGACTGTGGCCCCTGGTTCTGGACTCGCCCAACGTTGGGGACATTTTTCCTGCATCTAGCTTGTCCAGTCCTTTTATAATCTCCTTTAAACTTTTCCCCTCTATCTTCGTGTAGATGGTAGAGTGTATTTTCTTAGCTAGTTAAGCTATTTAAGCTGGAAGACAATAGCTATATTCTTCCATGTTCCCAGTGTACACTACCAAAAACGAGAAGGCAAAAATTAATAAGGATAATGAAGATTACGTTGGAGTTTGTGTAGTCTAGAGTGCACATATTGACTCGTGTTTCCGACATCACAATGAGGGATTGCACCTCAAATGTTCAGATGGAAATTGTACTGAGATGCCTTGAACTGCACTGAAGTTCCACAAGTCATCCTAGCGCCATAGATTTGACTGCAAAAAAACATTCCCTGATGCCACGCAATGAAATTATTGTAGGCCACCAATGCAATGCCATTTTAATTCAGGCTGCTCTGTGCAGATGAAATCTCACAGCAAGGATGTTGGCCAACTATGAAGTGCATTAAAGTGTTGGCAATGTTGCTGATAAATTCATAATCTACAGGAGCAGAATCAGGCCATTCGGTCCATCAAGTGTACTCCGCCATTCAATCATCGCTGATTTATCTATCCCTCTCAACCCCATTCTCCTGCCTTCTCCCCACAACCCCTGACACCATAATGAATCAAGAATCCCTTCTCCCCTCTCCCATCAGGCAAAAGGTATAGAAGTGTAAAAACGCACACCTCCAGGTTCAGGGACACTTTCTTCCCAGCTGTAATTATGCAACTGAACCATCATACCACAACCGGAGAGCAGTTCTAGGAGGAGAATTAGGCCATTTAGCCCATCAAATGTATTCTACCATTCAATCATGGCTGATCTATCTTACCCTCTCAACCCCATTCTCCTGCCTTCGCCCCATAACCCCTGACATCCGTACAAAGCAAGAATCTACCTCACTGGAGACTACCTAATTGGAGACCTTCGGACTATCTTTGATCGGACTTTACTGGCTTTATCTTCCACTAAAATGTATTCATGTCAATCCCTTTATCATGTATTCTGTACATTGTGGATGGCTCGAATGTAACCATGTGTTGTGTTTCCGCTGAATGGATATCACACAACAAAAACTCTTCATTATACATTGATACATGTGACAATAAACTAAACTGAACTACTTGATCTCCACCTTAAAAACATCTATTGGCTTGGCCTCCACAGCCGTCTGTGGCAATGAATTCCACAGATTTACAACCCTCTGACAAAATAAATTCTTCCTCATCTCCTTTAAAAAAAAGACGTCCTTTTTATTCTGAGGCTATGGCCTCTGGTCCGAGACTCTCCCACTATTTTAACATGTCATCCAAGATCCGGAGTGTTGCTTAAGCATATAACACTGAACAGTATAGCACAGGAACAAGACCTTGTCCATGGTGACCTTGATGCCAGATTAATCTCCTATACCTGTACTCACTCCATATTCCCCCATTCCCCAATCTAAAAGCCTCTTAAACACCACTATTGTTTCTGCTTCCACCACCGTCAATGTCAGCACGTTCCGGGTACCCACCATTTTCTGTGTAATGCGCCTGTCCCACTTAGACGATTCTTTAGGCGATTGCTTGCCGGCGACTGTCATAGTCGTAGCAGGTCTCCGAAAAAAAACGGCGACTGGACCCCCTTAAGACAATGCCTACGACAATGTCTACAACAACCTACCACCTAGTCGACGTCCAGCTACGGCAAGCTACCGACAACCGGCGATCCATTAGGACATTCACCTACGACCACACCTACGATAACCTTCGACAACCTACGTCCACCCACAAGCTACGACAAGGTAAGACAATTCAGTCGCCGGGACCTGTCGCCGGTTGACGTAGATTGACAAAGATAGTCTTCAATGGAATTCACCAAAGTCAGCATCGGCGACAACCTACGTCATCCTGGTGACAACCTACGACAGCTCCTACATCAGGAGAAGTCAAGCTACGCTCATTGGCGTCAAACCCACTGTCAACGAAAAGTTTAAAACGTTTCAAAATCCAGCGGTGACCAGAAAAACGCTAAGATTCTTTGGGCAACGGAGGAGACGACGCACGACCATACAGGCGACACCCCGGCAACCATGTGGCGACAGCCTAATCGCCTGTAGTCGCCTGAAAAAACGCCTAAGTGGGACAGGGGCATAAAAATACTTGCCCTGCACATTCCCTTTAAATGTTCCCCCTCTATGCAGTGAATTAAAGTGTTGGCAATGTTGTTCATAAGTTCATAAGCTTTTGGAGCAGAATTATATGACATCTATATGATATTTATTTCCACCTTGTGAAAAAGGTTTTGACTGTCTACCCTGTCCATGCCTCTTTTTTTTTTTTAATTCATTAATTTTTATTAGAGGCATCTGCATATCATAGTCCAAACCAGTACAGACTTTGTTTAACGGTTACATATTAAATATCCAGGTTTCCAGGGACCCAGTTACCAAAGTAGCTGGGATCCTCCTTTATCGGTTACATATTAACATTGCCTCTAATTATTTATTTATATTTATAGATAGGAAAAATAAAGAAAGAAAGAAAGAAATTAGAAAAATAGGATAAACTATCAATAATACAACTTGGGAGATAGGTCCATAGGTCAGAGAACATAACTATTCATCTAGTCCTGGGTTCAGGCTTCAGTCCGGCCTCCGCGCCGGTCCGATCTACCCCTTCAAGTAATCTATAAATGGAGACCACATTCTAGTAAATAATTCTGGTTTGTTAATTAAGACAAATCTATTTTTTCCAAATGTAAGGTCTCCGACATCTCCATAATCCACATCTTGATTGGGTTTTTCCAAAATGTTAATATCAATTTTTTCCCAATTATTATGCTGTAATATACCCTGTAATGTACCCTGTCCATGCCTCTAATGATATTATAAATCTATCAGGTATTCCCACACTCTCCAGCGTTCCAGAGAAAACAATCCTAGTCGGTCCAATCTCTCCCAATAGCGAGTACCCCCCAATCCTGGCATTATTCTGGTAAAAAATGGGTTCCCCTCTGTGTCATAAGGCAGTATGGAAGCACCAATTTGCCATATATTTAGGACATGCCTTAGATAGTTGACTTCCACTCCACCCCACAACCATGTTGCCCACCAATCTCCTCCCGATTAGTTTAGTTTAGTTTAGATTAGTTCAGAGGAACTGCACGGAAACAGGTCCCTCGGCCCACCGAGTCCGCACCGACCAGTGATCAAACTTTACACTAACACTATCCTACACTCTAGTGACAATTTACAATTTACACAAGCCTGTACATCTTTGGACTGCGGGAGGAAACGGGAGCAAGCAGGGAAAATCCACGGGGGAGAGAATACAAACTCCGTACGGGCAGCACCCGTGGTCAGGATCGAACCTGGGCCTCTGGCGCTGGAAGGCAGCAACTCTACCGCTGCATCACAGTGCCACCCTGTTCCAGGTGCCTATTCCACGTTTTGCTTGTATCAATGCATTGGTTTGTTTACCGCTACCATCTCAACTCAATGTCCCTGTTCTGCCTTCAAGGCCTGGAAACATGAATCAGTCAGAATTAATGTCATTTCATTCCCCTCCGTATCAAGAGCTTTTTTTTTCGTGGAAAGAAAAAAATTGCGGACTTGTGAAGCTTTTCATTTTGCTTGAGGGGGAGGTAAGAGAACATAAAAATAATTTT
Source organism: Amblyraja radiata (assembly GCF_010909765.2). Lineage (NCBI taxonomy): Eukaryota > Metazoa > Chordata > Chondrichthyes > Rajiformes > Rajidae > Amblyraja > Amblyraja radiata. The sequence goes on from NC_045961.1 coordinate 94,524,453, forward strand.
ATAAAAGTGAGAAAGCAAGAAATTGAAGGTTGGAAACAGAAAATGCCAGAGACAAGCTTGTGCTTGGCTGGCCAACACCTCAGGTGCAGACACTTGGTTGAATCTCTGCTTCATAAACTAAACCTCAGAGAGGCATCAACAGACAGACAGGACTGCGATGAGTTAACATTCCTCAGTCTGATACTAATTCAGGATCAGCACTTGGGGGAAGAGATTCCACCGTTGGCCATTTGTTACGCAGCTGAATTAGCAGTCAGATGCCAGGTGGAATTTGGAAGGGCTATCTCTGAGGCTCTATAAGGCGCTGGTCAGGCTGCATTTGGAGTTAGCAATTCTGAGCCCCACATCTGAGGAAGGATGCGCTGGCGTTAGTGAGGATCCAGAAGAGGTTTACATATGAACATAGAAAATAGGTGCAGGCGTAGGCCATTTGGCCCTTTGAGCCAGCACTGCCATTCAATAGACAATAGACAATAGGTGCAGGAGTAGGCCATTCGGCCCTTCGAGCCAGCACCGCCATTCAATGTGATCGTGGCTGATCATCCCCAATCAGTACCCCGTTCTTGCCTCTACAAAGTCCCTTTCTTGGGGTCCAATACCAACCTGATTTTTCCAGTCTACCTGCATGTTGAATATGATTATGGCTGATCATCAAAAATTAGTACCCCGTTCCTGCATTTTCCACATGTCCCTTAATTCCGTTAACCCTAAGAGCTATATCTAACTCTCTCTTGAAAACATCCAGTGAATTGGTCTCCACTGCCTTCTGTGGCAGAGGATTCCACAGATTCACAAAACTCTGGTTGAAAATGTTTTCCTCATCTCAGCCCTAAATGGCCGACGCCTTATTATTAAACTGAGAATGATCCCAGGAATGAGTGGGTTAACATATGATGAGCATATGAAGGCGCTGGGCCTCTACTCGCTGGTGTTTAGAAGGATGAGGTGGGACCTCATTGAAACTTACCGAATAGTGAAAGGCTTTGATAGAGCGGATATAGAGAGGATGTTCCCACTGGTGGGAGAGTATAGGACTATAGGTCATAGTCTTAGAATCTACTTGCCTTTAGGAAGGAGATGAGGAGGAACTTTAGTCAGGGGGTGGTAAATCTATGGAATCATTGCCACAGATGGCTTATAATAATAATAATAATACATTTTATTTATGGGCGCCTTTCAAGAGTCTCAAGGACACCTTACAAAAATTGAGCATGTAGAGGAAAAACATGTAAGGGGAATGAAATAAATAGTAGAGACATGACTAGTACACAAAGTAAAGACAGAATTCAATACAAAACACAGTATGAGGCAATTAATGCACAGATGAAAAGGGACGGGGACGTGGGGCTAAGGATAGGCAGAGGTGAAGAGATGGGTCTTGAGGCGGGACTGGAAGATGGTGAGGGACACGGAATTGCGGATCAGTTGGGGGAGGGAGTTCCAGAGCCTGGGAGCTGCCCTGGAGAAGGCTCTGTCCCCAAAACTGCGGAGGTTGGACTTGTGGATGGAGAGGAGACCGGCTAATGTGGATCTGAGGGACCGTGAGGGTTGGTAGGGGGAGAGGAGGTCAGTGAGATATGGGGGGGGGGGGCAAATGGTGGAGGGCTTTGTAGGTGAGGACCAGGATTTTGTAGGTGATCCGGTGGGAGATGGGAAGCCAGTGAAGTTGTTTGAGGACTGGAGTGATGTGATGCCAGGATTGGTGTGGGTGATGAGTCGGGCGGCTGCGTTCTGGACCAGTTGGAGTCGGTTGATGTAGGTGGAGCTGATGCCAAGGAGAAGTGAGTTGCAATAGTCCAGTCGGGAGGAGATGAAGGCATGGATGAGTCTTTCAGCAGCGGGCGGTGTGAGAGAGAGAGCCAATAGATATTTTTAAGGCAGAGATAGATAGATTCTTGATTAATACGGGTGTCAGGGCTGATGGGGAAAAGACAGGACAATGGAGTTAAGAGGGAAGGTTAGTCCCAGCCTCAACTACCTCCACTGACAGCTCGTTCTATACACCAACCACCCTTTGCGTGAAAAGGTAACACCACAGATTCCTATAAAATATTTCTCTCTTCACATTAAACCTATGTCCTCTGGTTCTCGATTCCCTTACTCTGGGCAAGAGACTCTGTGTGTCTACCTGATCTATTCCTCTCATGATTTTATACACCTCTATAAGATCACCCCCTCATCCTCCTGCACTCCAGGCAATAGAGTCCCAGCCTGCTCAACCTTTCCCTATAACTCAGACACTTAAGTCCTGGCCCCATTTATCTGTACCCTTTCCAACTTAACACCAATAACTTCGCGATTAGAAATAAGTAAAATTATTTGAACATTATAAATCAATATTAATTAATTTCAATCCATTAAAACATAAAAAATATATATATTTAAATATTATAATAAAAAAGTTAAAAACTAGTATTCTTTCCTTCTAGTCTCCAGGAGAGGAAAGATTGAATTCAACTTCAAGGCCTGGTTGGTTCCAGATCAGAAAGATGATTCTCCCAACATGATGTCCAGTGATGGGCTGATAGGGTTTGTATCTGCTGCTTAGTGTGTTCTAGCCTCATGGCAGGGTTAAGTGAGTCTAGGATGTTCTTACCTCAGACATTATTACGTAGAGTCACTCGAGCCAGAATCAGGTGCTTTGGCACAACGATGATCAAGATGCCCCATCGATGCTCATCCCACCTCCCTGTGTTTGGCCAATATCACTCTCAATCTTTCCTATTCATGTACCTGTCTAAATGTTTTTAAATGTTGCTATTATACCTGCCCCAACCAGCTCCTCTGGCAGCTTATTCCATATATCCACCACCAGGATTGGTGTATCTGGGAGAAAATGTTTCCCCTTGGTTTCCTATTAAATCTTTCCCCTCTCAGCTTAAACCTATGCTCTTTGGTTTTTGATTCCCCTAGTATGGGTGTGTGTTCATGCTATCTATTCCTCCCATTGTTTAATCCATGAACATGTGCAAATGAGATAAGTGGCTGAAGGAAGACTAGCCATTCCCATTAGAACCAGTGGCCACAACGTGTGAATCAGCCCGAATAGACAATAGACAATAGGTGCAGGAGTAGGTCATTCGGCCCTTCAAGCCAGCGCTGCCATTCAATGTGATCATAGCTGATCATCCACAATCAGTACCCCGTTCCTGCCTTCTCCCCATATCCCCTGACTCCACTATCTTCAAGAGCTCTGTCTTGCTCTCTCTTGAAAGTATCCAGAGAACCGGCCTGCACCTCCCTCTGAGGCAGAGAATTCCACAGACTCACAACACTCTGTGTGAAAAAGTGTTTCCTCATCTCCGTTCTAAATGGCTTACCCCTTATTCTTAATCTGTTGCCCCAGGTTCTGGACTGCCCCAACATCGGGAACCTGTTTCCTGCCTCTAGCGTGTCCAAACCCTTAATAATCTTAAATATGTTTCAATACGATCCCTCTCATCCTCCTAAATTCCTGAGTATATAAGCCCAGCCGCTCCATTCTCTCAGCATATGACAGTCCCACTATTCCCGGAATTAACCTTGTGAACCTACGCTGCACTCCCTCAATAGCAAGAATGTCCTTCCTCAAATTTGGAGAAGAAAATGCGGTGCTGGCTCGAAGGGCCGAATGGCCTACTCCTGCACCTATTGTCTATTGTCTACTGTCAAAACTGCACACAATACTCCAGGTGTGATCTAACATGAATGAATCCCCTTGGGATGCTCAAAATGAGACCCAGGCAGTTTTGAGTCTTGGTTCGGGATCCATAATTAATCCAACCTAACACTTTTAAACTGTGAAGTATTTGGTGGTCTGAAAACAACTCCACAAAATGAGTTGCTAATTCTCTATAGTAAATGCCTAATAGTAGCAATGTTACAAAATTTTGAGATTTTAAAAATCAAGTCTGTAATTTATCCCATCAGATAAAGCATAAAAATAAGTTTAATTTGACACCTAATTCACTTTCATATCTCAAGTATTTAAAAAGTTATGGCCATTTTCATACTCGGAAATGAGCAACTTGTTCCCTATTGATTTTCTATGGACATAACAAAAAAGTTGTGATCGTGAACAGTCAAAAGCCCATAACTTTCTTAAAAATTAAGAGAACTGAATGAAATTTTCAGTTATCATAGATTGAAGCATTCTGAAACAAATATAAAATAATCTTACTTGGATGACCTGAAATTAAAGCATATAATTAGTTAGTTACCTAATTGTAGCTAATTTCAGACTTCAATTACTAGATCTAAACATCTATCCATTTCTTAATAAATTATTAACATTTTTAAATAGCCTAAATGTCCAAATAATATTCACAAATAATTCACAATAAAACATGATTTTAAAATCTCATTTACATTAATTTATAGACCAAATGGAAGGAATTCAGTGTTCAATTGCTGTAAATAAATGTCCATTTAAATCAGCTTTCCAGTGGGATCCTGTGGAACGCGCTGGTTTAGAACGTTCACATTGCGGTAGATTTGTGCCTCAAATGCCGAGAAAAATACTGCGCGATATAATGGGCCCAAATTGAGCTACTCGCAATATTAAATTTTGTATAAAAGGATCTTTAGAAGCCCTTTTGAATGTAAAAATATACAACCTAACTTCTGCTATTTTCTTTATGAGGCCCTGCGGTTGCTGACGGTCGCGGGTTTAAAGATTGATTTTTAAACTACTATAACTATTATTCAAGGCCTTTAAACCTAATAATAGCTTTTGCGACGAGGTCTTCCAGCGATTTTTCGTTAATAATTAACTAGGCTGAACATTTTCGATTGGAACAGCTTAGAGAAAATCGCGTTTTAAACCCGCCCCCTCTAAACGGCGCCAAAATCGCGCACACCCTCAGCGGCAGATCTTCAAAGACGCTTCAGGTACGCTTTGCAACATACCTACTAATAGTAACCTAAATATTTCCATCTTTGCCCAGTAGTTTAGTTTATTGTCACATGTACCAAGGTACAGGGAAAAGCTTTTTGTTGCGTGCTATCCAGTCAGCGGAAAGGCTACACATGATTACAATCGAGCCACCCACGGTGTACAGATGTGGAAAGACACAACATGCTGGAGTAACTTAGCGGGACAGGCAGCAAGTCCGGAGAGAAGGAATGGGTGATGTTTCGGGTCGAGACCCTTCTTCAGACTGGGAGTCAGGGGAGAGGGAGGCATGGAGATATGGAAGGGTAAGGAGTGAAAACACAGATGAAAGGGGATGGTGAGCTAGAGAGCAGGAGGGATCACTGAGGGGGAGCAGTGAGAGAGGGAGTTGCAGAATTCTCGTCAGAGAGAAGGAGAACTTCTTCAAAGTAAGCATACCTTGAGGAGATTCAGAGTGGAGCAGACACTGTGCAGGTAGGAACTGCAGATGCTGGTTTACACCAAAGATAGACACAAAATGCTGGAGTAACTCACTAGTAGCGGTAGAATCTCTGGACAGAAGGAACAGGTGAAATTGCGGATCGAGGCCCTTCTTCAGACTGAGAGACGGGGAGAGGGAGGCATAGAGATATGGGAGGGTAAGGTGTGAAAGCACAGATCAAAGGGGATGGTGAGCTGGGGAGCAGGAGGAATCACAGTGGGGGAGCAGTGAGAGCGGGTACAGATATGGATACAATGGATACTAAGTTGGATGATCAGCCATGATCATATTGAATGGCGGTGCAGGCTCGATGGGCCGAATGGCCTACTCCTGCACCTCTTTTCTATGTTTCTATATTTCTATGTCTGAATGCTCTCCTTTGGATTCTTTATTGCATAGTGATATCCAAGCAGAGTAACACATGAAAAATAATAAAAATCAAATCTCTCTATACCAACACATAAAGGTTTTTATGCACATGTACTTCCTGGTAAACTGCTGCAAAAATATAAATGTATTCTGCGATGATGCTACGTGACAGAAGGTGATCTCAAAACCAGCATGATCTCATCTTTATTTTCTTTTTATCCGGTGTAAAATCTAGAGTGCAAACTGCATCTTAACATGGGGATGCTTGTAACCTGTATAGGAAGTGGAGCAGATGGTACAAGAGCCCGCTTGCAGGTCTTGCATTACTCCAAACTTACACTGCTGCGCACATTGCACCCTGATTGTTCTTCCCTGCAAAGCAGATTTTCGAGTGGAAATTGGTGCAGGCAAGAACAGAGCCCATTCTAACAACTCAGCTAGCTCACACATGGACAATCTGATCCATGGCGAGCCGGCTCTGAATGTCTACGACTGGTCCACGAATAATGCTCATCTAGAAACAAAAACTCGCAGATGGCGGTTTACGAAAAAAGGCACCAAACGCTCCGACACATTGTGAAAATGAAAACCTTGATCGGAGATCAGACAAACTGGAAACAGAACAGACACAATAGTTCCGGAGTGATTCTATCAATGATTTGGAAAGAGGCAGGAACATCTTCCTACTTTAACTTAATATAGCAATTTAAGTGCATCCCAACATCTGAATTTCAAAGAAAGTAACACAAAATGCTCGTCGGAAGAAGAGTCCCGATCCGAAACGCCACTCATTCCTTCTCTCCAGAGATGCTGCCTGTCCCGCTGAGTTACTCCAGCATTTTGTGTCTATCTTCGGTGTAAACCAAGTGTCTGCAGTTTCTATCTATTCATCTGAATTTCAAAAATGCTTGTTCTGCCAATTAGGTATTAAATGGGTTGAATTTATTGTCAATCGAGAGCCTTTGATCGCCATTATTTCCCAAACAGTTTTTCATTCATTTTTAATGAAGCAATAATCATGGGATTTTCAGTTGTCTCTTTCCCACAACTTCGTCAGTCTATTGAGATCCTCCTGTACATTCTGCTGGTGGACTGTTGTGGCTATGTCCTTCAATAGCATTGTGTTATCTGACTTAAGTTCATAAGTGATAGGAGCAGAATTAGCCCATTCGGCCCATCAGGTCAACTATGCCAACCAATCATAGCTAATCTATCTCTCCTTCCTAACCCAACTCTCCTGCAATCTCCCTATAATAATAATAATAATGGATGGGATTTATATAGCGCCTTTCTAGAATACTCAAGGCGCTTTACATCGCATTATTCATACATTCCTCAGTCACACTCGGTGGTGGTGAGCTACTTCTGTAGCCACAGCTGCCCTGGGGCAGACTGACGGAAGCGTGGCTGCTAATCTGCGCCTACGGCCCCTCCGACCACCACCAATCACTCACACACATTCACACACAGGCAAAGGTGGGTGAAGTGTCTTGCCCAATGACACAACGACAATATGCACTCCAAGCGGGATTCGAACCGGCTACCTTCCGGTCGCCAGCCGAACACTTAGCCCATTGTGCCCCTGAGACCCGTACCAATCAAGAATCTATCTAAGGTACACAAAATTGCTGGAGAAACTCAGCGGGTGCAGCAGCATCTATGGAGCGAAGGAAATAGGCGACGTTTCGGGCCGAAACCCTTCTTCAGACTGATGGGGGGGAAAAGGAAGGAAAAGGGGAGGAGGAGGAGCCCGAGGGCGGGCGGATGGGAGGGTGGGAGGAGACAGCTAGAGGGTTGAGGAAGGGGAGGAGACAGCAAGGGCTAGCAAAAGGAGGGCTCCTCCTCCTCCCCTTTTCCTTCCTTCTCCCCCCCAGCCCCCATCAGTCTGAAGAAGGGTTTCGGCCCGAAACGTCGCCTATTTCCTTCGCTCCATAGATGCTGCTGCACCCGCTGAGTTTCTCCAGCAATTTTGTGTACCTTCGATCTTCCAGCATCTGCAGTTCCTTCTTGAACACCAAGAATCTATCTATCTCTGCCTTAAAAATATCCATTGACTGTGGCAACGAATTCCACAGATTCACCATCTTCTGACTAAAGAAATTCCTCCTCCTCTCCTTCCTAAAGGAACGTCTTGGACTCTCCCACTAGTGGAAACATCCTCTCCACATCCACTCTATCCAGGCCTTCCACGATTCAACATCAAGCTCCATATTATTAATAAAATAATAAACTCATGATATTCCAAAATACGTAATAACTTTGCCCTAGGATAATGCTTATTCGGTTAGACTTGAGACTTTGGAAATATAGCATGGAAATTTGCCCCACAGCCCACTGAATCTGTGTCAACCAGTGATCACCCCGTACACTAACACTATCCTACACACTAAGGGCGATTTACAATTTTACTGAAGCCAATTGACCTACAAATCTGTACATCTTTGGAGTGTGGGAGCAAACCGGAACATCTAGAGAAAACCACGTGGTCGCGGGGAGAACGTACAAACTCTGTACAGACCTTACCCTTAGTCAGGATTGCACCCAGGTCTTTGGCACTGTAATGCCCCTGTCCCACTTAGGAAACCTGAACGGAAACCTCTGGAGACTTTGCGCCCCACCCAAAGTTTCCGTGCGGTTCCCGTACTTTTTTGTCAGTCTCTCTAATGGTCGAAAGTGGTTTCCGCTTCTTCTATGTTTTGCCGATTATTTCAAAAAATTCAAAAACGGCCGCGACTAAAAATAGGTTGCCGTTTTAAAAATCGGTAATTTTTTAGTCGAAGCCGGTTGCGATGCTAGTTGCAGGTGGTTGCCGGAGGTTGCAGGTAGCACGGAAACCTTGGGTGGGGCGCAAAGTCTCCAGAGGTTTCCGTTCAGGTTTCCTAAGTGGGACAGGGGCATAAGGCAGCAAATCTACTGCTGCGCCACTATGCTGCTCTGTTCAGCCGTACCCTTTACCATTGATATATATTCGTCTGACCAATAAAATATTTTATTAGCATTGTGTTATCCAACTGAAGACCCTCAAGCTCCAGATTATTAGTAAAATAATAAATAATTGATCTTTATTTTACTGGTCAGATGAATATATATCAATGGTGAAGCATTTTCGCTGATCCCTACCTAAATTCAGTAGTAACCCCATCATCTTCCAGAATTCCAAGTATTTGGCATATTCTGCCTCACACCCTCATCTCTTTGGCCCACATACACATTTAAAAAAGATATATCCTTTCATAATACCCCAATAACAGGAAGCAACCATTTTGGTAAATTAGCATTTCTACCTCTAAACAATCCATATCGTTCAGATGGTTGCCCAGGTTTGTACTCTGTTCTGCAAACTTGCCTTTGTCTATTCTGGCAGCCTGCTGAGTCTGCAGATTCTGATCAAACCATTATCTGGCTCCCTGGTGGATATTGTTCCGACTTCTGCACCTCAACACTGTCCCCCAAAGATTTGTTTATTTCCCGATTGTGCGTATTGGCCTAATCAATGCCTATGTCTGCTCCCTGCCTCAGCACCATGTGTTCCATACAGAGTGTATGTAGACACTATATCTGTTTACTGACTATAGATACTGATCTAACCATTCTGTCTGCTCTAGCTGTCTCTGACTCCACAGAGCTTTGCCGATAGGCAATTTCAGCAGAACTCTTTGGTAAGTTAGTTTAGGTTTAAGATTATAAAGGGCCTGTCCCACGGGCATGCAACCTGCATGTGCCCAGCGCAACCTAAAGGGCCGGTCCCACCAGCATGCGCCTGCATGCGGCAAGCGCAACCTAACGTGGTCGCTTGAGCCGCACGGCATGCGGCAAGCGCGACCAAACCAGAAGCAGGAGCCGCTCGGAGGTCGAGTGAGTGACACGACGTCGAGGCAGCTGCGGGCCGGTAGGCAGTTGCCGCGCGGAATTTTTGAACACGGTCAGTTTTTCGGAGCCCCGCGCGATGTCGGGACCAGCTCCGCACAACTCCATACGGCTCCGGCGATCGAAGTGGGACCGGCCCCGCGAGGCCGTACGGCTCAAGCGACCACGTTAGGTCGCGCTTGCCGCATGCAGGCGCATGCTGGTGGGACAGGCCCTTTAGGTCGCGTTTGCCGCATGCAGGTCGCATGCTCGTGGGACAGGCCCTTTACTGACACGTGTACCAAAGGTACGGTGAATAGCCTTGTTTTACAGGCTATCCAAGCAGATCACATATACCATGTCATAAAAGCTTTTCACTGTAACTGGTACACGTGACAATAAACAAATCTAAACAGAAATACAATCAAATCAAACTCAAGTATCTACACACTGGAAATGGCTCAATTGTAGTCATGCTTTGTCTTTCTCCTGACTGGTTAGCACCCAACAAAACCTATTCACTGTACCTTGGTACACATGGCAATAAACTAAAGTGAAACTAACTATAAAAAGAGTAAGGGGAAGATACAGAGTGCAGAATGTAGTTCTCAGCATTGTAGTGCATCAGTTCCGTAGACAATGTCCAATGTCCTCAATGGGGCAGAGGTGAATCGGACAATGCTCTAGCTTATGGAAGGAGCGTTCAGAAGCCTGATAACAGAGGGAAATAAACAATTCCTGAGTCCGGTGGTGTGTGCATTCAAGCTCCTGTATCTTCTGCTGGACAGGGGCATGGAGAAAAAGGGGATGACTAGGGTGGGACAAGTCTTTGATTATAGATAGACACAAAATGCTGGAGTGACTCAGCGGGACAGGCAGCATCTCTGGAGAGAAGGAATGGGTGACGTTTCAGGTTGAGGCCCTTCTTCAGACTGATAAAGTCTCTGATTATGTCGGCTGCTTCTCCATATTAGCGTGGTGTAGATGGAGTAATTGGTGAGAGGTTTGGTCTGTGTGAAGTCACACGGTAAACACAGCTTCAGGAAACAGTCAATTTATTATTGCATCGGTTCCCACCGAATAGCAAAATAATGTCCTTCCTGCTCCCATAGTAACACATTGCCCAAGACCCAGGCATCGTAATAACTGAAGCAGCACATCCCTTCCATGTTAAGATTGGTGTTAATATGATGCAGAGCATGAGAGTAGCTGGCTGGCAGGATTTTGAGGTGAGACTTGCTGTAATAAAGTGCAAGAAAAAAAGGTTTGGGTGGAGATAAGCTGCTTTGTCCCCAGTTCCTCTCACAGCTTTGGTAGTTCATTGCAAACACACCAATACAAATAATGGGTGACCATCCTCCTCCATACCTCCACCACCACTAGGTGGCAGCAATCAGCAAAAGCCTTTACAACCATCGAAGATGGACACAAACAGCTGGAGAAAAGGAATAGGATGAGGTTTTGGGCTGAAGGGTCTCGACCTGAAACGTCACCCATTCCTTCTCTGTCCCGCTGAGTTACTCCAGCATTTTGTGTCTAATTCCGGGTCGAGACCCTTCTTCAGACTGAGAGTCTGGGAATATAGCAAATCGAATCATAGAAAATAGGTGCAGGAGTAGGCCACGGTCCTTCGAGCCAGCAACGCTATCCAATATGATCATGGCTGATCATCCAAAATCAGTATCCCTTTCCTGCTCCCCCCCACCCCCCCCCATATCCCATGATTCCATTATCCCTAACTCTCTCTTGAAAACATCCAGTGAATTTTCCTCCACTGCCTTCGGTGGCAGAGAATTCCAGAGAATGAGGGGATGGAAACAGGAGATGTGAAAGATTAGAGAGAACAAATGAATGAAAGATATGTAAAAGGATAAATCAAAGCCAGCAACGGAAATCAAGGAAAGGTGGAGCCCACAATGGTCCATTGTTGGCTGTGGGGAAGGTGTTAATGAGTGATACAAACAGTGAAACTCAGCAGGACAACAGTGAAACCAGTACACCAACTAGGATGGGGGAGGGATGGAGAGAAAGGGAATGCAAGGGTTACTTGAAGTAAGGGAAGTCAATATTCAAACTTGAAATTAAATAAATCAATCTTTACTTGCATGTTAGAGAAAACAATATTTACTTGGTCCTTTGCAAACCATCTCTTGCCTTACATTGGAACGAAAATCAGGACTAATTAACCACCATCCATTTGGAAAGTCACACAATGGGTTGGCTGGGCTGTCTTGTGCTGAATAACAGTTGTCAAATAACAATCTTAAGATTCAAAGACCCAAGGTGGTGGTTGCTGACAAGCTATTTAGTTTAGTTTAGTCTATTATCGCGCGCAGTGAAAAGCCTTTATTGTGCTAACCAGTCAGTGGAAAGACAATACACGATGACTTGAATACATTCTTGATTAGTACACATGTCAGAGGTCAGAAGGCAGGAGAATGGGGCTAGGAGGGTGAGATAGATCAGCCATGATCGAATGGTGGAGTAGACTTGATGGGCCGAATGGCCTAATTATGCTCACTCAGTTTCCAGTGGAAGTGGTGGAGGCAGGTTCGATTTTATCATTTAAAAATGAATTGGATAGGTATATGGATGGGAAAGGAATAAAAGGAAAGGTTATGGTCTGAGTGCAGGTAGATTGGACTAGGTGAGAGTAAGTGTTCGGCACGGACTAGAAGGGCAGAAATGGCCTGTTTCCGTGCTGTAATTGTTATATGGTTATATGATCTTATGATTATAATGGGTTAATGAGTTTAGAAGGGTGAGGGGGGGACCTCATTGAAACTTACTGAATAGTGAAAGGCCTAGATAGAGTGGATGTGGAGAGGATGTTTCCACTAGTGGGAGAGTCCAGGACAAGATGTCATAGCCTCAGAATAAAAGGATGTTCATTTTGGAAGGAGATGAGGAGGAATTTCTTTAGCCAGAGGGTGGTGAATCTGTGGAATTCATTGGCGCAGAAAGCTGTGGAGGCCGTCAATTGATATTTTTAAGACAGAGACAGATAGATTATTGATTAGTACGGGAGTCAGGGGTTATGGGGAGAAGGCAGGAGAATGGGAAAACAGCTAAAATGAAAGAAAACATGGATTACATTTAGAAAAAATATTGTTACTACAACTCAAATCTGATACTCAAAACTGGAAATACTGTATCTGTGACTACACATTATGAGTACATGCAAAGCTTTGCCTCAACACAAACCTGGTGTTACTTGGCTGTGAATTGAACTGATTAGATTTTGGTGAGCTGCAAGATACTAGCTCACGGATAAAGTCTCCCGTGACTTTACATCCTGCACTGATGCAGCTGGTGGAAGCCTATTCTAAAACGTTCGTAACCCATGAGTTGGGATCTCAAGCAGCTCATTTGTTCGTGGATTTCTTCTGTGGGATGGTGATTAATGGCCCTCTCTCTATTCTCTTCAAAACCGAGGTCACCCTTAACTCTGCTGCCCTTTGTCAGTAATGCCCCTGTCCCACTTAGGAAACCTGAACGGAAACCTCTGGAGACTTTGCGCCCCACCCAAGGTTTCCGTGCGGTTCCCGGAGGTTGCAGGTGGTTGCCGGAGGTTGCAGGTAGTGGAAGCAGGTAGGGAGACTGACAAAAACCTCCGGGAACTGCACGGAAACCTTGGGTGGGGCGCAAAGTCTCCCGCGGTTTCCGTTCAGGTTTCCTAAGTGGGACGGGGGCATAACACGCAGTATCCCTTCACTAGTCAACCCCACACTTTGTTGAGTGGAGGAAGGAACTGCGGATGCTGGTGCAAACCGAAGACAGACACAAAATGCTGGAGTTACTCAGCGGAATAGGCAGCATCTCTGGAGAGAAGGAACAGATGACGTTTTCAGACCGAGACCTTTCTTCAGACTAGTCAGGGATAAGGGCAACCTGGTGTGACTTGGGTGAGGGAGGGATGGAGAGAGAAGGATTGCGGGGCTTACTTCAAGTTAGAGAAGTCAATATTTATACCACTGGGTTGTAAGCTGCCCAAGCGAAATATGAGATGCTGTTCCTCCAATGTGTTTACCTGTATAGGCTCCCACTTAGTGAAGTGCTTGATTTCAATACCCGCATCTGTTTCAAATCTCCCCCATAAATTCACCTTCCACTCCATAAGCTAGGGTGCTGTTCAATTCACCTCTACCACAATGAGGACATTGGACTTTGTCTAAGGAGCCAATGCACTACAATGCTTAGATCTCTAATCCGCCTTCTGTATTTTCCCCTTAGCTCCATCTACTGCACTTGAGTTTGAACTGATTGCATCCATGTATCTGAAGAAGGGTTTCGGCCCGAAACGTTGCCTATTCCCTTCGCTCCATAGATGCTGCCTCACCCGCTGCATTTCTCCAGCATTTTTGTCTACTTTCCATGTATGGTATACCTGATCTGTTTGAACAGCAGGCAAAACAAAGCTTTTCACTGAAAAACAAAGCTTTTCACTGATAGTCCCAGCCTCAACTACCTCCTCTGGCAGCTTGTTCCATACACCCACCATACTTTGTGTGAAAAAGTTACTCCTCGGATTCCTATCAAATCTTTCCCCTTCACCTTGAACCTATGTCCTCTGGTCTTCGATTCCCCTACTCTGGGCAAGACACTGTGCATTTACCCAATCTATTCATCTCATGATTTTGTACACCTCTATAAGATCAACCCTCATCCTCCTGTGCTCCATGGAATAGAGACCCAGCCTACTCAACCTCGCCCTATAGCTCACACCCTCTAGCCCTGGTGACATCTTCGTAAATCTTTTCTGAACCCTTTCAAGCTTGACAATATCTTTCCTATAACATGGTGCCCAGCACTCTCTTTCTTCCTTTAATATACCCCTTATAGCCACTTATCTCACCAAATTTGACACGGATCGATGACCACACTGACTGGCGATCACCTGCTCACGCTAGTTTCCTCGTTAACCCACTGTCACATCCACTCACGTCAATTAACCTAGAAAGCCGCACGTCTTTATAATGTGGGAGGTGACCGGAGCACCTGGGGAAATCCCACTTGGTCACAGTGAGAACGTGCAAACTCCACACAGATAGCATGCGATGCCAGGATCGAATACGGGTCTCTGGCGCTGTGAAACGTATATCCTACCTTCTCCTCAAATACCATGGCATCCAATTTTGTGCATTAAAAGTGCCTTATAAATCAAGTTTGCTGTTGTTACCACATGTCCCTGATGCTCTGGGTCAGTGGACGATGTGGACCTAGGCCGAGCCTCAATGTCATGGCCTCATGTTGACAATCGTCCAGTGAGTCTGAATACATTTGCAGTGCTGCCGACATACATGTTGTCAACGGCAGCCAGCTATATGTGGATGTGAAGGTACCAGGAGAGGAAGAGAAGGTGACTGCGGATAGCAATGGTGCCCATGTCGAAACTGGATAGTGTAGGCGGTGGGGGGGGGGGGGGGGGGGGGGGGACAGGCGGAGGGGGGGGTTTGGTGGGGGGGGGGGTTGGGGGGGGAGGGGAGGGTATGGGGGGTGGGGTGGTTACAGACCAATCTGAAGGAAAATGTCAAAATTCATCTGAGGTACTCATCGCACAACCCATAAACAAATATATCTGTGGGCGTTGAGTGAGTGTAAGTCCTTGGCAACAGGATGAGATTGCAGCCTGTTATAATGTACTGGAATGATAGCATATGAGAGTGAAAACCACTTTGTTTTTTCATTTTATTCCTACCTATAAATAGCAAATAATAATTAACAAACAGTGTTTAATCAAATCAAAAGGAGCTCTTTATTATTCTCAATACATAATTGTGACTCCTCAAAATTATTAGCCGTGTATTAAGCTACCGAGCTTCTCATTTTGTGTGCAGAATTTCAACTAGGATCTATGACATATAATTAAGGATCTTTTCTGATTTATCATTTAAATTAAAAATCTTTTAAAGCATTCAAATAAATTGCATTTATTCCCCAATCCAATATCTCAAATGATGTATAATAGCTCAGCCCACTGACCCTGACAATTAGGTTTATTGTTATTCTGCAACTTCAGTACTGTTAACCATTCACTCTCTGTTGGGCAAAACTCCTACCTGTGGAAATTGAAACAATTGATCTCTGTAAATAGTGACCAAATAGAAAATGACTACTTTCCATAAATTTCCATAGAGCGGAGTCTCCCTGAAGGACAGACAATACATAGATACATAGATACATAGAAAATAGGTGCAAGAGGAGGCCATTCAGCCCTTTGAGCCAGCACCGCCATTCATTGTGATCATGGCTGATCGACCCCTATTAATAACCCGTGCCTGCCTTCTCCCCAATGTAAAACAAATGCTATATTTAACCATTTAACAGCGCTACATAGTTGAGGTGAATTCCCCCAGTGCCTTGGTCTTCATTCCACTTTCAAACCCAACACCAAACACAGACGATGTGGTCTTGTTGATGCTTAGTTTAGTTTAGAGATACAGCGTGGAAACAGGCCCTTTGGGCCACTGAGACAGCGCCAACCAGCGATTCACGCACACTGACACTATCATACACACACAATTTACAGGGACAATTTACAATCATGCCAAGCTGATTAGCCTGCGAACCTGTACGTCTTTGGAGTGTGGGAGGAAACCGGAGCACACAGAGATAACCCACGTGGTCACGGGGAGAACGTATTGCTACTTATTGCTACTTATTGACCGTTGCTCGTCCATTAACACCATGTCACCCAACATCCTTATCTCTATTCCAGGTGCGACAGAGGTTTACCTGCATCTCCTCCAACCTCATCTACTGCATCCACTGCTCTAGATGTCAGCAGATCTATATCGGTGAGACCAAGCGGAGGTTGGGCGATCGTTTCGCTGAACACCTCCGCTCGGTCTGCAATAACCAACCTGACCTCCCGGTGGCTCAGCACTTCAACTCCCCCTCCCATTCCGCATCCGACCTCTCTGTCCAGGGTCTCCTCCATGGCCAGAGCGAGCAACACCGGAAATTGGAGGAACAGCACCTCATATTCCGCTTGGGGAGTCTGCATCCTGGGGGCATGAACATTGAATTCTCCAAATTTTGTTAGTCCTTGCTGTCTCCTCCTATCCCCCAGCCTTCGGCTCCTCCTCCTTTTTCCTTTCTTCTCCCCGCTCCCCCCACCCCCCATCAGTCTGAAGAAGGGTTTCGGCCCGAAACGTTGCCTATTTCCTTCGCTCCATAGATGCTGCTGCACCCGCTGAGTTTCTCCAGCATTTTTGTGTACCTTCGATCTTCCAGCATCTGCAGTTCCTTCTTAAACTCCTTATCTCTAAACTCCTGAACCTCAGCTTTAGTTTAGTTAGAGATACAGTGCGGAAACAGGCTCTTCAGCCCACCGGGTCCGCGCCGACCAGCGATCCCCGCACATTAACACTATCCTACACCCACCAGGGACAATTTTTTTTTACATTTACCAAGCCAATGAACCTACAAACTTGTACGTCTTTGGAAGTGTATGAGGAACCCAAATATGTCGGAGAAAGCCCACGCAGGTCACGGGGAGAACGTACAAACTCCGTATAGACAGCACTCGTAGTCAGGATAGAACCCGGGTATCTGGCGCAGTAAGGCAGCAACTCTACCACTGCGCCACTGTGACCACCTTGGAGCCTTCATCTGCATTTAGCTTCTCGACCTCCTTACTGGCGGACCCCATTCAGTTAGAATTTGTTGGAAGATTTTCTCCAACCTGACCTTCAATAATTGAACATTTACAGATGGTGCTGTGGATAATATACTGATGGGGTACTGATCTCGGTCTGGTCTGGCAAGGTTCTGGCCTTGACCATCTGAACCTGCAGAGAGTGGTGACAACAGCCCGGTGCATCATAGTCTCGTTAAGGGCCTGTCCCACTTGCATGCGATTGCATGCATTTGGCGCGACCATATGGCCGCTTGGGGCCCGTCCCACTTAGAAGCGCGGAGTTGTGAGGGGCTGGTCCCGACATCGCGCGGGGCTCCGAAAATCTGACTGTGTCCAAAATCTTCGCGCGCCAACGGCCTGTCGGCATGCAGGTGCATTGCGGTCGTACGCAGCGTCTTGACGGCGTACGCAGCGTTTTGACAGCGTACGCCTAGTGCGTGGCGTTATACGATGACGTCACCACCTGGCGTTGCATGATGATGTCACCGCCCGACGCCCAAATACAGTCGGCCCGCCTCCTGCC
This sequence comes from Amblyraja radiata, assembly GCF_010909765.2. Classification (NCBI taxonomy): domain Eukaryota; kingdom Metazoa; phylum Chordata; class Chondrichthyes; order Rajiformes; family Rajidae; genus Amblyraja; species Amblyraja radiata. Next base: position 94,542,187 of record NC_045961.1, read on the forward strand.
CAAGCTGATTGGTAAGTATGACGCAAATGACATCACACGCGAACTTAGCGCGTACTTAGCGCGAACTTCACGTGAACTCCGCTTCCGTTTGGTCACACCAAACGCATGCAATCGCATGCAAGTGGGACAGGCCCTTTACTTCCTTCCGTCCAGTCCGTCTCCACCATGCGTTGATCAGGAAGGCTGGAAGTATTGTCAAGGATATCTGCCGCCCTGACTCTTTTAGTTCAGTTTAGTTTTTTGTTTAGAGATACAGCATGGAAACATGCCCTTTGGCCCACCGAGTCCACGTCGACCAGCGATCCCCGCACACTAACACTATCCTACACACACGAGGGACAATTTACAATTTTACTGATGCCAATTAATTTCAAATCTGTACGTATTTGGAGTGTGGAAGGAAACCGGCGCACCCGGAGAAAACCCACGTGGTCACGGGGAGAACGTACAAAACTGCGTACATACAGAACCCGTAGTCAGGATCGAACCCGGGTCCCTGACGCTGTTAGGCAGCAACTCTACCGCTGCGCCACCGTGCCGCCCCTATTTTCCATTTCTCTCTTCTATCTTCTGGGAGAAGCCACAGGATCTTGAAAGGCAGAATGTCCAGAACTTAAAAATAGCTTTTACCCCCACTCGTATCAGACTCGTAAACCAACCACCCCCTTGACACCACCTACTATTAATCATAACGCTATGTCATTCGATTATTCCATTATTGCACTTTTGGTATATGTTTGCACTAATTCATATTCACAACAACCTTTGCATCATTCTCCTCCTTAGTGTTCATCATTGTATTTATTGTTATATAGTCATAGTCATACAGTATGGAAACAGGCCCTTCGGCCCAACTTGCCCACACCGAACAACATGCCCCATTTACACTGAGCATGCGACACCTGCCCTCTAAACCTATCTTATCCTTATATCTGTCCAAATAGCCTCTAAATGTTATGATAGTATCTGCCCCAACAACCTCCTCCAGCAGCTCATTCCATATACCCACCACCCTCAGTGTAAATAAAAATCACCATGTATACTGTGTTATCCACAAACTTCATGCACACAAGGAACTTCATTTCTCGAGTATTTGACAACATTTTAATTCGCCTTCCTATTCCACACTAACCTTTTTGTCCTAGGTTTTCCCATTGTCAGATTGAGGTTAAATGCAAATTGGAAGAAGTAAATGCATATCAGAGGAACAGTATCTCATATTTCGCTTGGGCAGCTTACAGTCCAGTGGTATAAATATTGATTCCTCTAACTACAAGTAACCCCGACATTCTCTCTCTCTCTATCTCTCCCCCACCCAAGTCGCACCAGCTTCTCGCTTTCACCCAACAAACAGCTAACAATGACCTGTTTCCTTTGTCATCATTACCTTTTTGAATTTTTTTCATTCATTGTCCTTTATCTCTCTACATCATCGTCTATATCTCTCATTTCCCATTTCCTAACTAGTCTGTAGAAGGGTCTCAACCCGAAACGTCACCCATTCCTTCTCTTCAGAGATGCTGCCTGTTACTCCAGCTTTTTGTGTCTATCTTCGGTTTAAACCAGCATCTGCAGTTCCTTCCTACACATATGATGATGGACTAATATGAATCTGAATCTGAAGAAATTGTGAGTTATCTAAAGGTGGAGAATTCAACATAGAGACCTGCAAGATGCAATGTGCCCAGAGCAAGAGGATCATCCAATCCACATGTGGCTCTCCAATATAGAGGAGGCCACATTGTGAACACTGAATGTCATGCACTCAGTTAGAAGATATCTGAAGATAGACACAAACGGCTGGAGTAACTCAGTGGGAAGAGAAGGAATGGGTGACGATTCAGGTCGAGCCCCTTCTGTCTAATGCCCCTGTCCCACTTAGGAAACCTGAACGGAAACCTCTGGAGACTTTGCGCCCCAGCCAAGGTTTCCGTGCGGTTCCCGTAGGTTTTTGTCAGTCTCCCTTATGGTCGAAAGTGGTTTCCGCTTCTTCTATGTTCTGGCGATTATTTCAAAAAATTCAAAACCGGCCGCGACTAAAAATAGGTTGCCGTTTTAAAAATCGGTAATTTTTTAGTCGAAGCCGGTTGCGATGCCAGTTGCAGGTGGTTGCCGGAGGTTGCAGGTGGTGGAAGGTAAGATCTCCCGGGTGGAATAAAACTGGGTGAAAAAAAGTTCTTATCTTCCACTACTTCGACTAAAAAATTACCGATTTTTAAAACGGCATCCCATTTTCAGTCGCGGCCGGTTTTTAATTTTTTGAAATAATCACCGGAACATAGAAGAAGCGGAAACCACTTTTGACCATTAGGGAGACTGACAAAAACCTCCGGGAACCTCCGGGAACCGCACGGAAACCTTGGGTGGGACGCAAAGTCTCCAGAGGTTTCCGTTCAGGTTTCCTAAGTGGGACAGGGGCATCAGACTGTTGAGTGAAATGAGTGATTTGTACCTTTGTACACTCTCTGCCATTGCTTCCATAATAATTGAATATTGAGGTTCAGCACAAGTTTCTGATGTGCGGTGGCCGTGGAACCTTCCGGAGGACCCGAAGGTTCAGTCGGACACGGAACAGGGGATCCGCGTTGAGGACGCGAAGCCTCGAAGACTCTGTGGGCCACGGTACCAGGAGGAAGCCACTGGAGGCATCGGTCAGTAGGAGGGTGACGAGCAAGGGTCGGTAGGAGGCTTCTCCATTGCCTCCAGCGCCTTCAAGGTCAACTGCAGGAGGCACCCCCGGGACAAAATGATGGCCGGGCAAGGAGAGGGACGTCGGATCGAGGGCTGATCCTATCGAAGGCAACGGAGGAAGGCCCTGCAGAAGCCTGGGGCTAACCAGGATCAGGAACTGCTCCAGCTTCAAGAGTTCGATTTAGCTCTTGGGGCCAAAGGAATCAAGGGATATGGGGAAAAAGCAGGAACGGGGTACTGATTTTAGATGATCAGCCATGATCATATTGAATGGTGGTGCTGGCTCAAAGGGCCAAATGGCCTACTCCTGCACCTATTTTTCTGTTTCTATGTTTCTAGACCAAACACAAGGGCAGACCGGACTTTGGACTTGTGGAAATAGCGCCAAAACATGGTGGCGCCTGCATGTGTAAGTGTTGAGTATAGATGTTGGGAGGTCATGTTGCAGTTGTATAAGATGTTGGTGAGACTGCATTTAGAATATTGTGTTCAGTTCTGGGCACCATGTTATAGGAAATATATCGTCAAGCTTGAAAGGGATCAGAAATGATTTACGAGGATGTTGCCAGGACTAGAGGGTGTGAGCTATAGGGAAAGGTTGAGTAGGCTGGGTCTCTATTCCATGGAGCACAGGAGGATGAGGGGAGATCTTATAGAGGTATACAAAATCATGAGATGAATAGATCGGGTAGTTGCACAGTCTTTTACCCAGAGTATGGGAATTGAGGACCAGAGGACACAGGTTCAAGGTGAATGAGAAAAGATTTAAGGGCCTGTCCCACTGTACGAGGTAATTCGTACGAGCTCTCCCGAGATTTAAAAAAAATCAAACTCGTGGTAAGTACGTAGAATGTACATAGCGGGTACGTCTGAGCTCGGGACGTCTCTTAGCGGCTCGTAACGCTAACGGCAGGTACTCGGGAAACGCGGTAAGCTCGTGAAGATTTTTCAACATGTTGAAAAATGTCCACGAGAGCCCCGAGTACTTACGAGCGGCAATTACCGTAATTCTCCGAGTTCGAATCAGGGGAAACTCAGCAGAAATCTTGAATTACCTCGTACAGTGGGACAGACCCTTAACCTCTTCACACAAAGGGTGGTGGGTGTATGGAACTAGCTGCCAGAGGAGGTAGTTGAGGCTGGGACTATCCCATCGTTTAAGAAACAGTCGGACAGGTACATGGATAGGACAGGTTTGGACCAAGCGCAGGCAAGTGGGACTGGGGTAGCTGGGACATTGTTGGCCGGTGTGGGCGAGTTGGGCCGAAGGGCCTGTTTCTACACTGTAATAATCGCTGACTCTATCTAAGACTCCATGACTATCTATGCAACAATAATTTTACTGTCCAGTTACACATATGATGAATAAACCACCATTGAACCATTGAAGTAATTTCCAATTTTAAGGCCATACGATCTTTTCTTTTGTACTAATACAAGACAACTGCTTGATAAACTCTATGGGCAGTGACATTTCCCCTCCTGTAAATAAAACGATCATCCCACTCTTCCAAATTCATTAATTTTCTCAGAATTTTCTTCCTATTCCATATAAAACTCAAGCTGGTGTAAATTGTTCACTGATTTATCTTAACATTGCCTTGATTTCCCAGTGAGATACAATCGATTATAAGCTTATACACATCATTGCACTGCACATGTAATTTTACCTTGTCACAGCGTTACATGTGACATGACTGCACATTTTTTATGATCCAGAAAACAAGTAAATTCAAAAGCAGTTTTTCAGGGGGAATTTGGTGAGTGCTTGAAGTTTTGAAAATCTGTAGGATTCTGGAGAAAAAGCAGGGAGAAGGGCGACACACCAGGAACTGCAGATGCTGGTTTACCAAATGAGGCACAAAGTGCTGGAGTAACTCAATGGGCCAGGCAGCATCCCTGGAGAACATTGAGCGGTGATGTTTCTGAAGAAGGGTCCCAACCCAAAACGGTTCCCATCCATGTTCTCCAGAGATACTGCCGGATCCACTGAGATACTCCAGCACTTTATCTCTTAGACAATAGACAATAGGCAATAGACAATAGACAATAGGTGCAGGAGCAGGCCATTCGGCCCTTCGAGCCAGCACCACCATTCATTGTGATTATCCACAATCAGTTCCTGCCTTCTACCCATATCCCCTGACTCCGTTATCTTTAAGAGCCCTATCAAGCTCTCTCTTGAAAGTATCCAGAGAACCGGCCTCCACCGCCCTCTGAGGCAGAGAATTCCACAGACTCACCACTCTCTGCGTGAAAAAGTGTTTCCTCGTCTCCGTTCTAAATGCCTTACCCCTTATTCTTAAACTGTGGCCCCTGGTTCTGGACTCCCCCAACATCGGGAACATGTTTCCTGCTTTTCGGGGAGAAGAGCTATCCAGTTATTTCCCAAGTCGCGCAGGACAAATAAACGCTTCAGTAAAATTCTATTATTTTAGCGAAAACTATTTAAAATGTTTAAAGTTCTTTGCTGTGGAAGAATGCGTTGACTGTGTGAAAAAAAAAAGTATTATGGTCCAATTTAAATGAGGCTTCCTTCATTTGGTGTAAATAGTAACAAAAGCAATGCAGGAATGTATAAAATGATGAAAAGAATAGATAGGGTAAAGATTCTGAATCTTTTTCCCAGGGTGAGATCCTACGCTACAAGGCATAGCTATAAGCTGAGAGGGAGAAAGTTTAATGGAGGTATGCAGCACGTCTTTTACACAGGGAGTGGTGGCTGTCTGGAAAGCATTGCTGTGAGTGGTGG